>NW_027501324.1:0-42988 GCF_021521415.1 Bidens hawaiensis | reverse complement strand
AAAACTGAGCATTGATCCGAGGTAATGATAGTATGATCTTATATGGATCCTAACCCTCTTGATCTAGTCGCGAAATGACTAACCGACACCCTCAACCGTTAAAGTCACGAGATTCAGATGGAATCGGGTATAAGCCAATCGAATGACGAGCTTAGGGGTCACCCTAGCTCAGATCCGGAACGATCAAGACGAAAAACGGTGTAGAAACATGTTTTTCCGGCATGGCGGCGCTGGAAAGGCGACGTACGAGGTAAGGATGTCAGGGAATGTTCTGACATTCCGTGCCCTAACCCTAGACGCGTGTAACGAATGAGCTATGCTTATTCGTTAAGGAAGAATAACGAAGGAACCCCATTCGTTATGCCATTCGTTAACAGAGAATAACGAATGAACTGCCATTCGTTATGCCATTCGTTAACGGAGAACTAACGAATGAACCCTCATTCGTTATAAAGTTTCATTCTTTATAAAGGTCAATTCGTTATAAAGGTTCATTCGTTATAAATGTCAATTCGTTATAAAAGTCCATTCGTAGAGAAGTAACGAATGAGCCCCATTCGTTAAGGATCTGTATAACGAATTAGAGTTCGAAAGAATGACAGAAAGGTCCTTGTACTTAGGATAAAATGAGTTAATTACAAAGAAGCCCTAGAACTTTATGAGTTAGAAAATAAAATAATAAATTAAGAATTCTAATGAAAATTGTGTTAAGCCAATTAATGGAAATAAAATTTTTCCAAGCTGACCTGGCAGCTCGACCCTAGCCAGGGGCTCTGCCCCTTGGACCCTGCTAGGGGCTACCGCCTCTAGAACCTTGCTGCCAGGGCGCTGCCCCGGACCCCCATTCGTTGAGGGTTATAATTAAACTAGAAACGCGATATGGGTGGCTATAGTTAATTGATACGTGTAATTGTTATAATGTTAGTCGCGCACAGCTAAAGAAATGAATAACCATTAACGGTGAACGTAACATGACTCAGGTGAGTTTCTAGCCCCATTTCCTTGTTATGTTTTCGGGGCTGTGTGCATACTCGATGTGATTAGTTAATACACTTACCCTAAGTGGTAAGTGTATGCCTTATATGATTTATGTGATAATGATTGAGGTTATGAATGAATGCTTGTCGGTACGTGAACGATCTTCGGATATTGCACATACCGCCAGGGAAGGTGAGTTTTACGTGAGATGAATGAATGATATATGAGTTATTAAGAGTATGTATAAAAGTATATAATAGAATGTACGTGTAAAGTAGTGTGTATATAGTAGTTACGGAAAGAAGGGACCATACCCTAAAATATCTAAGATAAAAGGAACCAGACCCTAATAATATTGAGATAGAGAAGAAAGGGACCATACCCTAATAATATATGAGATAAGGAAGGAAGGGACGGACCCAAATAATATCTGAGATAGTGAAGAAAGGGACCAGACCCTACTAATATCTGAGATGGTAACGATAGTTATGTATGTATTATGAAAGTATGAAAATGTGATGGTATGAAAGAATGTATGAATGAATGAATGAATGTATGAAAGAAAGAAAGAATGAAAGTATGTATGTACGAAGGAAAGAAAGGTAACATGCTAAGTATGTAATATGTATCTTCGGATACGTAAATACGTAATTATGTGAATGTATTTTATGTTGCCTGATTAACTAAAACTCACTCAGCGTAGCTGACTTTTAGTATGCACGCAGGTGAATAGATTAAAGTAGTTGGCTTGAGAGAAGGACACATGCCAGGATTGAAGGGACTGGCATCCAGAGAAGTTTTGTCATGATGTTTTAAATAAACCAGTTATGTTTTATTTTTATGGCAAGTATCGAATGTTTGTAATGAATGATTGAAGTTTTATTTATTACGCGAAAGTTTTAATTAACTCTGATATTCTGAACTGTGATTATGAGTAAATCCAATACCAATGTAGGGTATCGGGAACGGGGCCTTACAGGCGGTGGTTTTAAAGTGGAAACCAATGGTGGCTGTACATGAAAATCAACAATTTATGTTTTGGTGGCTTTGCAAATCAATGAACATACTATGTTTTATAAACTCGGTCGGAGATACGTCGAGTTCGGGAAAAGATATAATTTTTGTAATTTATGTATTTGTGTAGAGCCTGTAATTTCTATAATTTTTTAAATTGGGTAATTTAAGTAATTTATGTAATATATGCATTTTTTATAAGAAAGGTTAAAATAAGAAGTATTTTTTTTTTCTAAAAAGTGTAAAAGTGATTTTGACCATTAGATCTAATATACCATATAAGGGCAACATTGTAAACAACCATATCTTGTTAATTATGAAATTGAATTATTAATTTAATTATAATCCCTAATTTTTTGCTTATAATCCAGTCAAACATATTAAATACATATTCAATATTAACATAAACACACTAACCCGTATAAACACACTAACCCTTCTGTAACATTAACTATATATTCAGACTTTCAAAGACACACCATTAACACATCAAATTCAAATCTAACAGAAGCACACCAGTTTCTAATCTAACAGAAACACTCTACCAAAATAAAGAAAACAATTTCCTATACAAAGTTGAAATTGGACTAAGTTCACAAGGTTGTTGTAACACCCTAATTTCGATAATAATAAATAAAAGGAATTATGTTTGCTTATTCAAATGTGTGTTAATATTTAATTAAGATTAAATATAACAAGGAGTATGGACTTGGATTAATAAAGGATGGATTAAAGAGTGGTGATGGACCTTAGGTCCATGGGCTTAAGAGAGTATAAATACTCCCTTAAACCTCCCTAAAACCCTAAAACCCTCATTTCTTACATTCCAAGTTCCCTACACACTCTAAAACACACACATACACCTCCTCACATACGACCGTGACCAAGAAGAAGGATTCAAGACCAAAACCAAGCTAGATCTTGATAGATCTTGGGTATACAAGCAAGATACAAGATCTTGTTGCATATCAAAGCTAACCATAGCCTAAAAACGTGTAAATGTATGTTCTTTATACTTAAAGGTTATGATTTTATGAACGGTTTGTCCTAAAACTTAGCTCTAGAGTATATCGGGTATGGATGAACCATAAAAATGCGAACTTTATGTTTAAAATGGACTTAATGAACTCATTGATATACATGGATCACTTAGAAACGCTAGATCTAGCCAAAACGGGTTTTAAACCCATAAAGGTTCAACTTTATGATACCCAAACTAGATATTGGGCAAAGGAGGTTGCGGGAACGTTAAGGGGGTATTATGGTGCAGTGTTAGGAGACTGAACGATAACCGATGGTGTGAAAAACAGTAATAAAAGACCAAACAGTGGCAGTCCATTCGAATACAAGGTAGCCTACGGGTCGTTCAAATACAATACAAATACTCGCATACATCGAAGGACTCGAATACACTGTATACGTTCGAATACAATCATGGACTCGAATACTGTAACATCCCGTTTTTTGAGTTTCGGTTAATAAAATGAAATATATTAGTTATAATGAGTCGGGCTAGTGTTGGGTTAAATGGATATGGGTTATGGACTTGGGTTGTGAAGGAAGGAAGGAAGACCATGGGCTTAAGCTCATGATCCATAATTATATATGTCATAATTACCCATTTAATTTCATTTCACACATATTCCAAACACCACCAAAACACACACTTAAGCGCTCTCTCTAGTTTCTCTACGTTCTCTAACTGATCCAAGATAGAAAACCGATCCCGATTCAAGGTAATGATAGTATGATGTTGTTTAAACTAAAACCCGTTAGATTTAGTCACGAAACGAAGAGCCGACACCGTTAAACCGTTAGAGTCACGAGATCCGGGTGGAATCGGGTGTAAACCAAACCTAAGATGAGCTTAGGGGTCACCCTAACTTAGATCTGGATCGAACTAGACGAAAAATGGTGAAAATGGTGGTGAAATACGCGAGATCTCGCTTTTCCTGCGAGATCCCGGTTTTCCGGCAAGGCGGCGCCGAAATATGGGTACGAGGTAAGGGAATGTCAGAGAATGTTTCTGACATTCTCTGACCTAACCCTAATTTGTTAACGGGGAATTAACGAATTAGGGGTGATTCTCTAGTGATTCGTTAAGGGAAGCATAACGAACTAGCTCTAGTTCGTATTCAATTCGTTAAGGGAAAAAGATAACGAATTACCCTTGATTCGTTAAGGTCATTCGTTTAAGAAGATAACGAACTGGAATGTCCAATTCGTTACACAGACTGATTTGTTATATGGACTGATTCATCAAAGGACCAGTTCATTATAAGGTCCAATTCATTTAATAACCAGTTCGCTAAAGGGTTCAATTCGTTACAATAACCAATTCGTTATGATAACCAATTCGTTAAGAGCCAAGTAATGAACTAGAAGTTTAACATAATGACAGAACAGTTCCTGGACTTAGAAAAGAATGAGATAATTATATAATAGTCCATGGACTTTAATAATTTATGAAAGATATCTTTAAAGTTTAACGAGTAACGATTAACTAACCGGTAATAATCTAATGAAGTAAAACCGGTTTAGATACATAATATTAATTTAGTAAACGATGAGAAGAGCTATATCCATATTTAATGTATGGAATAATATTATAGTTAGTCGTGCACAGCTCAAGAAAGGATTAACTATAAACGGTGAACGTAATCGCGTTCAGGTGAGTTTGTAGCCCCATTCCTTGTTATGTTTTCGGGGCTGTGTGCATACTCGATGTGATTAGTTAATACACTTACCTTAAGTGGTAAGTGTATGTCTTATATGATTTATGTATGAACGAATGCTTGACAATGCATGAACGTTCTTCAGATATTGCATGTACCATCAAGGGATAGTTTAAAGTTATGATTGACATATATATGATGTATAAATGATGTGTGAATGTATGGAGGTTATAGTTATGAATGTATAGAAAGGTTTGGAAGGTATAGTTAGAAAAAGGGAACCGACCCTAATAATATCGGCGAAGGTAGGGAACCGACCCTAATAATGTCGGCGATGGTAGGGAACCGACCCTAATAATGTCGGTGAATGTAGGGAACCGATAATATCGGCGTATGTAGGGAACCGACCCTAATAATATCGACGAAGGTTATAGGGCGGAATGCTCTTTGAAACATATGTGTATGAATGAAAGTATGTATGTAAGTATGAAAGGAAGAATGAAAGTACATATGTATGAAAGTATGTAAGTAAATATGAAGGTATGTACCTTCGGGTACATATGTAACTATGCAAATGTATTGTATGTCGTCTGATTATCTAGAACTCACTCAGCGTAGCTGACTTTTAGTATGCACGCAGGTTAACAGATTGAGACAGCTAGTTTGAGCAGGACACATGGCAAGATTGAAGAGGTTGGTATCTAAAGATTTGTCATGATGTTTTGATATTATCATTTATGTTATGTTTTCAAAGACAAGTTACGAATGTTTGTAATGAATGGTTGACTAATATTACTATTCCGCGAAAGTTTTAATTAACTCTGATATTTAGAACTGCGATTATGAGTAAATCCAACGTCAAAAGTGAGGCACCGGTAACGGGGCCTTACAAGTTGGTATCAAAGCAAAGTTAGAGAGATTTAAGCATCCTACATGCTTAGACTCGAACATAAAATAAGATTAAAGTAAGAAAAGAGAGAAGATGCCGGTTCAAGATTGCCATGTGTCACTCAAGTAAGCTAAGCAAAGGTAAAGTGCGTGAATAATTTCACATATAAAATGGAATAATGTGTGAGTGCTAGCATAATTTCTAGGGATAGGAGTATACGATGATATGAACTGTTTGATTGTCCAACTGTAGAAGTAGAACTAGCACAAATAGACTCATAAGAGGAAGTGTATAGGAGACGGAAAGTAACATGAGCAGCTAATCACAACTGGCCACTGTTATTACCTGTTAGCCTTACTATCCTTGTACTAAATGGTTCATTAAGTGATGAGGTTTGTGTTTCCTTATAGAATACGAATGGCTGGAGCTAAGAAAGTTGTTGGAAGAGGACGGCGTACGGGACGTCGTGGTAGACCACGCGTTATCCAAGAACCGTCAGTAGAGGCAGCCACTAACAATGAAGGCGAAGGAAGTGCAGCTGGTCGAAATCCTAGTAACAACGAGGGAGTTCAGTTGGATCCCGCAATTCAAACTACCATTTCTCAAACGGTAGCAGCTGCTGTGAAAAGCATGAATCCTGAAAATTCTGCTGGGGACCGTGAAAGAACCGCTGAATGGGCAGAAGGAGATGGTAAGAAGGCTGATGAAGGGGAGAGGGAAGAATCTAGCATGGTTAAATCGGTAAACGTTGATGATAGAAAAATGGGCCGAGGTGGATGCAACAATAAGTCTTTCAAAGGCTGTGATTTACCAAAGCTAACTAGCTTGGGAGACTCAATCGCTACTCTCCAATGGATAACCACGATGGACAAGGTTATCCAAATTAGGGAATGCTGTCCCGATCAAGCTGTGGGGTATGCTACCCAATCATTTGGTGAGGAGGCAATGTACTGGTGGGAGTCAGTTGAGCAGAGGAAGAGTCGTGAAGAGATCAAAGCTTTGAGATGGGGCGATATGAAGGAATTGGTGATGAAGAAGTTTTGTGCGGATGCTGAGGTTGAAATGGTTGAAATGAAGTTCTTGAGTCTAAAGGCGGGTGAGATGACACACCGCGAATACACCACTGAATTCAACCGCCTGTCTAGGATGGTGCCAGACATGGTTAACACTGAAGCCAAGCGGATCAAGTGTTACCTTAGGGGACTACCGCATAAAGTTCGCGTCTTGGTCAAGGTTGGTAGACCAGGTACTTTTGATTCTACTGTAGAGCTTGCAGAAATGGTTTACGATGACTTGTCGGCGGTTGATGTTGTGGCGGAAGAGAAGAATGATAAGAAATGGTTCGCTCCTGCTAAAAGACCGGGTACTGAAATGTGGAACCCTAAGAACAAGCAGCCGAGAGTGTGGGAGAAGACTTCATGTAGGACGTGCGGGTTGATACACGCTAGAGAGTGCAAGTGGGGCACTGGGTCTAATGTTTGCCGTAAGTGTGGGAAGTCCCATGGTGGGGAATGTAGATCAGGGTCAAATGCCTATTACAAATGTGGTAACATGGGGCACTTTTCTCAAGATTGTCATGCAAAGCCCGCGTGTTATAAGTGCGGGCAAACAGGTCACTTGGCGAGGACTTGTACGAGTGGTGAAGTTGAAGGGAGTGAGAAGAAAGCTGCTGAACAAGGGAGACCAAGGACTAGGGCCTATATGTTGACTCAAGAACAAGCCCGACAGATTCCTGATGTTGTGACCGGTACGTTGTTAGTAAACGGTATTTCTGCTTCAGTATTATTTGATTCAGGTGCGAATAGAAGTTTTGTAGCTACGACATTTAGTAAATTAGCTAAAATGAAATGTTGCCGAGTGTTTGAAACCTTCGTAGTAGAAACCGCTAGTGACACCTCGGTGAAGTCCTTGGATGGTAGTGTGGTGACGGTTTATGGTGATAAAGAAAATTTAGGGCTTAATGTCATTTCGATGATAAAGGTCGAGGGTTTATTAAGGCGAGGGTGCGGTGCCTACCTGGCGTATGTTGTCAACGCTACGCTGAGATAAAAGGAATGAAAGATGTTCCCATCGTGTGCGGCTACCCAGAAGTATTTCCTAAGGTTATTCTCGGGTTGCCACCTGAGCGGGATATAGAATTCCAGATAGATTTAATAGTAGGAGCCCAGCCCGTTGCGAAAGCACCTTACCGTCTAGCGCCGTCCGAGATGAAAGAATTGATGTCCCAACTGCAAGAACTCCTCGACAAGGGTTTTATTAGACCAAGTGTTTCCTCGTGGGGTGCACCAGTGTTATTCGTGAAGAAAAAGGACGAAAGTATGAGAATGTGCATAGACTATCGCGAGTTGAATAAGCTTACGGTAAAGAATAGATATCCGTTGCCAAGGATTGATGACCTGTTTGACCAACTGCAAGGCTCAAGCTGGTTCTCACGAATAGATCTCAGATCAGGTTATCATCAGCTGAAAGTGAAAGCGGCAGACATCCCTAAAACAACATTTCGGACACGGTATGGACACTACGAGCTCCTCGTGATGTCATTCGGTCTAACGAATGCTCCCGCAACATTTATGGACATGACGAATATGGCATGTCGGCCGATGTTGGATAAGTCAGTTATCGTCTTCATCGATGATATACTAATCTGTTCAAAGAGCGAGTCAGATCATGCCAAACATCTGAGAGAGGTGTTGGAGACTCTGAAGAGAGAGAAGTTGTATGCTAAGTTTTCGAAGTTCGCGTCCTGGTTGCAAGAAGTGCAATTTCTAGGTCACGTGATTAATCCAGAAGGGATTTCAGTGGACCCAGCTAAGATTGAGGCTATAACAAATTGGAAGACTTCGCAGAATCCGACTGATATACGAAGCTTTTTAGGGTTAGCTGGCTACTATAGGAGATTCATCGAAGATTTCTCTAAGATAGCCACACCGTTGACCAGTATGACCCGAAATTCGATAGCATTCAGTTGGGGTAAGTTTCAAGAAGAAGCCTTTGAGGAATTAAAGAAAAGGCTCACGCAAACTCCAATCCTTGCTTCACCCGATGGTGACGAGGATTTGGTTATTTGTACTGATGCTTTGTATCGTGGATTAGGTTGCGTGTTGATGCAATGAGGAAATGTGATAGCTTATGCGTCTAGACAGTTGAAAGTCCATGAAAGTACTTATCCGACGCATGATTTAGAGCTAGCAGCAACATTATAAACAACCATATCTTGTTAATTATGAAATTGAATTATTAATTTAATTATAATCCCTAATTTTTTGCTTATAATCCAATCAAACATGTTAAATACATATTCAATATTAACATAAACACACTAACCGTATAAACACACTAACCCTTCTATAACATTAACTATATATTCAGACTTTCAAAGACACACCATTAACACATCAAATTCAAATCTAACAGAAACACACCAGTTTCAAATCTAACAGAAACACTCTACCAAAATAAAGAAAACAATTTCCTATACAAAGTTGAAATTGGACTGAGTTCACAAGGTTGTTGTAACATCCTAATTTCGATAATAATAAATAAAAGGAAATAATGTTTGCTTATTAAAATGTGTGTTAATATTTAATTAAGATTAAATATAACAAGGAGTATGGACTTGGATTAATAAAGGATGGATTAAAGAGTGGTGATGGGCCTTAGGTCCATGGGCTTAAGAGAGTATAAATACTCCATTAAACCTCCCTAAAATCCTAAAACCCTCATTTCTTACATTCCAAGTTCCCTACACACTCTAAAACACACACATACACCTCCTCACATACGACTGTGACCAAGAAGAAGGATTCAAGACCAAAACCAAGCTAGATCTTGATAGATCTTGGGTATACAAGCAAGATACAAGATCATTGTTGCATATCAAAGCTAACCATAGCCTAAAAATGTGTAAATGTATGTTCTTTATACTTAAAGGTTATGCTTTTATGAACGGTTTTCCCTAACACTTAGCTCTAGAATAGATCGGTTTTGGATGAACCATAAAAATGTGAACTTGATATTTAAAATGGACTTAATGAACTCATTGATATACATAGATCACTTAGAAACCCTAGATCTAGACAAAACGGGTTATAAACCCATAAAGGTTCAAACTTTATGATATCCGAACTAGATCTTGGGCAATGGCGGTTGTGGGAACGTTAAGGCGGTATTATGGTGCAATGTTAGGAGAGTGAATGACAACCGATGGCGTGAAAAACAATAATAAAAGACCAAACAGTGGCAGCCCAATCGAATACAAGGTAGCCTACAGGTCGTTCGAATACAATACAAATACTCACATACATCGAAGGACTCGAATACAATGTATACGTTCGAATAAAATCATGGATTCGAATACAATACAAATACTCGCATACATCGAAGGACTCAAATACAATGTATACATTCGAATACAATCATGGATTCGAATACAATACAAATACTCGCACACATCGATGGACTCGAATATAATGTATACGTTCGAGTACATCATAGATACGAATACAATTATGTATTCGAATACACCAAATATCCGCATACATGGTGTGTTGGTGTACTTGCATGTCCTTTGAATCCCATATGGTTCGAATACAAAATGGTATTCTAAGTAACCCTCATTCGAATACAGAAAAGGAGAAAGAAAGATTAAGCAAGTGTTGGGTATTCGATTACGGAAAGAAAGAAAGGAACACATTGTATTCGAATACATTAGTGTTTGAGGGTAAAATTGTATTCTAAGTAATTTCTATTCGAATACAAAGCCATGCTTAAGAATACAATACCTTATAAAGCCATTAGAATATATCATACTTAGCCATTTTGGGCTGAAATATGAATAATGTGGTTAGGACAGGTATTGATACATGTAATTAAGGTACAGTTAGCCGAGCCCAATTAAAGAAAGGAATAACCGTTAACGGCGAGCGTAACAGGATTCAGGTGAGTTTCTAGCCCCACTTCCTTGTTATGTTTTCGAGGATGTGTGCATACTCAATGTGAATGTTAATACACTTACCTTAAGTGGTAAGTGTATGTCTTAATGATGAATGTGATAGTTATGTTATATTATGAATACATGCTTGACAGTACGTGAACGATCTTCGGATATAGCACGTATTGTTAAGGAATGTATCGTGTAGTATGTATGAAATGAGTATGTGATAGAAAGTATGTATGAATAATGCATGTACGATATGTATGTATGAATGTTATAAAGATAATGACAAAGAAAGGTAATGTATGGTTGTAAGGTCAAGAAAGGGAACCGGGCCCTAATATTACTCGAGGTAAAAGGGAACCGAACCCTAATAATATTTGAGGCAAGAGGGAACCGAACCCTTGTAATATTCGAGGCAAGAGGGAACCTAACCCTAATAATATTCGAGGCATGAGGGAACCGGTCCCTAATAATACTCGAGGCAAGAGGGAACCGGGCCCTAATAATACTCAAGGAAAGTAGGGCGTAATGCTCTTTAAAACGTAAAGTATGATTATGTAAGAAGGAAGGTATGAACGTAAGTAAGTATATAATGAACGAAGGTATGAAAGTATAAAGTATGAACGAAAGTAATTATGAATGTGTGTATGTTGTCTGATTAAATAGAACTCACTCAGCGTAGCTGACTTTTAGTATGCACGCAGGTGAGTAGAATGAGGCAGCTAGCTTGAGCGGGGCACATAGCAGAAGAATAAGAGGCTGGTATCTGAAGCCTCATGATATTTTATAATTAATGTTTTATTTCAAAAGACGAAGTTTGAACTATTTAAGAAAATATTTGAAGGATATGTAATATATATTGACGTTTTCATATTCCGCATAAAGTTTTAATTAACTCTAATTTGTTGAACTGTGTTTATGAGTAAATCCATTGTCTAATGTGAGGTACCGGTAACGGGGCCTTACAGTTGTTTGATAAATGGAATCAATGAGATATTGAAATGATTGAAGAATCGAGATTTTGTTCCAACGTAGGCTACTTATTAGAAACCAATTTCTATGTTGAAATATTATCCAATAAATCATTACTTATATATATGTATATATATAATTTTGTCATATTCAATTATAAATCTAGAACATTATTTTACGGAACCTAAATCTTAAATTATGAACCTTCTACCGTCTCTCAATTCTCGCATCAGCTTCACACACAAAATAAAGATCCAAAAAGATTGATGGAAGTGTCTTCTCTCTCACATGTGCCTTATTAATCTGATTGTCTATTTCCAAATTTAATATAACCCAGTAGACGATAATGCCCCTTGCGTGTTATAAAACAAGTACAAAAATATAACATATCCAGGAAAAGCGCAAAGTGAACCACAACCGTTGGATCATCAGATCCAATGCTCCAGATCTCTTTCTATACTTTCTAGACATGCTTTACTTTTTAGTATAACCTCACCCTATATATATATATATATATATAGGGGATGGATCTTGCGAGAAGTGATATTACAGCGAGAAGTGCGAGAAGTGAATGTGTAACTTCATTAATCTCTAATTTTTCACTCCCTTGCTTATGATGTTACCTACATGTATGTAGGTTGGTTGTATTTATATCTTAATACACATTCAAACCTACCTATACACATACAAATGTACCGAGCCACATTGAAACCTATGTATCTACACATATACAAACATACATACACATATACAAACATACGTACCTACAAACGTACATACGCACCACACACGTACTTACGCACCTACATATAAGAAATGGAGTGAAATTAGGGATTAATGGAGTTACACCTTCACTTCTCGCTGTAAAATAACTTCTGAAATGATCCAATACCTATATATATATATATGTAAAAAGAAGAGTGTGTCTAAAAAGTTTAGGAAGCAATATGGATGGTTAGATCTTGGTAATTAGTGGTCTAGATCTAAAGATGACTATTTAAGAAGAGTGTTTTAAATTTAAGTGTTATTTTGATGTGTTAAAGGGTATATTAGTCATAGTGTTTATATTAACTTTCTGGAACGTCAACTGAATATCTATAGAAGTTCCTACTTTCAAGCAATTATTCTCTCACACTATTCCAGAAGTTTAATCAAATAATATAGTTTTATATTTTAATTTGATCTTCTCATTATAATATAACTATTTTCTTTATTCTCTCTCTCAATCACCGACGTCTTCTATTAGCAACACATTGTGTGTTTCAAACTTCGTCATCTATGAACACACAATCAGTGAGTTTTATGTAGTTATAGAGCAATTAATTAATAGAATAATGGATTGATTTTGATGTGTTCTTCAATCGGTTGTGCAGGGTTATTGTTATGGAGAATAAGTCACCACTAAGTGCTCGTGCCGGAGTCACAAAACCACCAAGTGTGTTTATATTTGATTGGTAGTGTTAATGTCATTTTTTGTGTTTTGGTTGTGTGTTTTTTGTGTCGGATTGTTTGTTTTTAAAGGTTTTGAGAAACCCCAAAATCTTAGGGTTTTGTTTTGGTGTGTTAATTTGGCGACATGAATTTTGGTTTTGGTGTGTTGAATTGTGATTTGGGCTGTCGTGTGTTGTTTGTTACTAACACAGGGTGCAATACCATGGTGTGGTCTTTTGTTAAATGTTTTTTTTATATTGTGGTTTTGTCTCTGTTTTAGTGTTAATATTAACTGGGTTGTTGTGTGTCTTTTTGTTGTGTGTCGTTTTCCATTACTAATACCGTTGTGTGTTGTTTGGCAGTTTGTAGAAGCCCACGAATATTATACAATACTACTTTTAGTGGTGCAAGTAATGAGGTAAAGAAAGCGATTAACTTCAAAGTTAAAAATTTTCCGTGTTTGTTTTAGTTTAACTGTAGTTGTATTCAATATATTTATTGTTAGTGTTTGCTTGTAGAGAATGCAATTAATGAAATGAAAGGAAGTTCATCGCTCCGACAAACTGATGCGGTTGAGGAGTTCTTTAAATGTAAGATCCGCGCGCTAAAACTTATCTGAATGAACGATTAAGTCTTGGACTGTTTATTTTTAGTAAAATGTGTTATTTATTGAATTAAATGCAGCTAGCCGAGGCGATTCGGATGATAACTTTGTAACACCGCGTGACAAGATGTTGAAACAAGGAAAGATTAAAGAAAAGAAGTTACCATTTTACGAGTATGTTGGGGATAAGATTAAACCTAGAGTGAAACATAGCGTGTTTTATGAGTATTTCACAAAACTGACAGATGAGCAGAAAAAAGTGGTAAATAAGATGGGTTTCGTTAGTATTCTAGAAATGAATATATCGAACATACTGACTGGTTTGGGCTACTGGCTGGTTAGAAACTCTGACCACAAAAGTAGCATACTTAATTTGGGAGAAAAACAAGTACAAATTACCGAGTCGATTGTAGAAAGCTTGTTAGGGATCCCTCGGGGAAAGAATGAGACAGTGGAGACGTTGAGGCCAAGAGTTGAAGATGGGGTTGTTAGAAAATGGAGGAGTTAGTTTGACAACCCGCAGGGGAGACTTAGTCCGTTAGATTTTATGGAGTTTGTAAAAAACAATAGAGATAAAAACTGGAATTTCAAGATGAATTTTCAGGTGGCGTTTGGAACATATATGGGTGATATTACCGGGAATAACACGGTTAACAAAAAGAATGGTCTCCATGTTGAATATTGTATTGATTAGTAAGATGATTAATTGATATGAATAAATGAGATGGTGAATAAGAAATAGAAGAATACTGGAGATTAATAATGAGATCTTGATAATGAATATAAACAATCACGATCGTGCATGATAATATCAATTGGTTATTTTTTATTAACTGTGAACTACATATCGATAAATAAGGAACAAATCCTGGATGTATAATAATTTTTATTAATTATATATTTAAATACCATAACAAGAAAAGAAAGTAAGATTACAATTCTACCCTTATTATCTAATGGTGGAAAATGCTTCCTACACTTTTTAGGAAAACATTACCTTTTATTTTAACCTTTCTATATATATATATATATATATAAACACATACACACACTTATGGACATGAAATAAATAAGTAAATGAAGTGGAAGTGCCATTTTGTAATTTAAAAAAGGTTGAATGGAGTGTTAAGGAAATAAAATATTTATTTGACCAAACCAGTCAAAGAAAAAGAAAATCCACCGGAAAAAAGGAGGGAAAAGGGCTATAATTTTGGTATAAATCCAAGAGAAATCAGAGCTTGATCATCTTCTCACGTGCTTTTAATCTTCTTCCTTTTCAAGTACTTCTCATGATATGTATAATATTCCCTTTAATCCACCATTGTTGAACCCCAACCATGCGGATGAGTTTTTGATGAATTAGGTAGAAACTGACCAAATCACGACACTTGTTAGCTTAGATGCTCTGTAGATGATGTTTAAATGAGTTTGCATGTTGTTAATATGAGATTTAATCTAATTTCTTTGTCTCAAGTAAAATTAGGATTCATATGTAAATTTTAGGGGTTTCCTTGTGTTGGCGTTTTGACACTTGAATGACCTGAACGATTAAAATTAGGTTTATATAAAGAAAATTGGGGTTTATTCAAAAGATGGACATTTGAAGTTTAAAATAGAATATGAGGAAACCTTACTTTATGTTACGAACAAGATCCGATTGCATAACATGATATGTACACACGAGACGATTACGTTAACGATACTTTATTGATACATTAAGGGTGAATACAATATGAATACATTATCGAGAGAATCCAGCATGGTAACAACATGAATACATTAAGCCCATATGACATTTTCTCAATGAACAGGAACTGCCTATTTATAGGCTCATGTCTCATTCGTTATACATCACCAACGAATGAGTGTTCTCATAACGAATGAGCTCTCATTCATTGAATACCATAACAAATGGACATTACTTTAACGAATGAGCCTTCATACGCTAAATATCCTTAACGTATGAGCCCTTAACTTAACTAACGAGCCATATTATATTAAACATGAAGACTAAACTATCCCTAACTTATTCGATCAGCTGCGAACAACAAATCAAGAACTAACATACTCCTCATTTTCCGTAGCTATCGAATACTTTAACTACAAATCATCAGTCACAGTTAATACATTAACAAAATATTAATGTAAAAATGTTAAAAGATTTTAATGCTAGATGTTAAACTATGATGAATGTCATGAATCGTTATCACCAAATAAAATGTTGTTTTGAAAGTTAGTTTTAAGCGATTCCTTATGTGTTTTTGATAGTCAAAGATTATGTGTTTTAGATGACTAATCATGTGGTAAAAGTTTTTATACTAAAGGTGGAATCCTTAACGGTTCAAATTGCCTATGTCGTTTAAAGTGGTGGATTTAACTAATTATTGTAATCGCTTACTAGAAATGTTACCCCAATATGAATTAATGTGATTTATTGATTTTGAAGAATTGAGATGGACGATGATCGTAAGTAAAATGTGAAGAATACTATTCTTAATGAATAAATTGATCGTTTAGGTAATCAAACTATTAAGGACATGGATCGTCAAACGGGCTCATCATCAATTTCAAAAGGTACGCTCTTGTATAATCCAATTGTAATTTCGATTATTGTATTATTCATGTACAACCGCATGTCATTAGAAAGTAGTAACATCGCGTGTTTCAAATGTGGTGATGAAATACCAATTGATTGTCGAATCATGTAATTGATTTGTTAATTAATTATGTCAAGCAAGTTTGTGTTTTGGGAATTTATGTTACATGCATGGAGTCTTAAAGTAAGTAAATATGTTGGATATCAATGTTGGTTGGTTTATGATTAGTTGCTAAATGAAATTGGGTAAAGGAACATATAAAAAATGAAAAAAGTGCATGTACCGGCGCCCAGGGCTCCATCAGGCCGCGCTCGGGGCGCAGAGGTGGGCGCCTAGGGCCTAAAACACACTGTGGGAAACGATAAGGGGGCGCCCAGAGCTGCCATGGGTATTAGAAACTAAACCTATATAAATTGGTTTAGGTTTATTTCAAAAGTGTTTCTTAGTGCGAAAAGTGCGGGAAGATATTAGAACCAATCAGGAGTTTTCTTTTATCTTTAATTATTTAACGTATACTAGTAAAATTTCTAGGTTTTGTTTTTTGGTAACTAATAAATGTTTTAAGAAGTTTCAAAATCGTTTTATTCTTTTAATATTTAATTCTTCATCATCCAAAATCTGCTTGCACAATTTATAGGATTTTATTTTGACGCTACCAAAAGATTCTTTTATGGCTACTAAAACTAAGATCAATACATATATATCATTATATCATATTAATTAACTAGAAATTGTACCCGCACGTTGCGGCGGGCCTGTTCATTTGCACGTTACAACAGTATATTTCGTTGATGGGTGTTGCACATTACGTCATAACTTAAAATTCCAAATTTTTGAACACCGAAAAGCAATAGTACATATTTAAATGTGGCGCGTTAAAACGCGAATAATGTTTAATGTATGTACATAGGTTTTTTTATGTATCAAAATACGGTATACATGTTTCAGGTCAACCCAACTATGACCTGACCCGTATAAAATTTGTCCTTTTTGACTTTTGACTCGAATCTTAGTATGGGTAGCCTTCTCACCAACAACTACATAATCTTGTAAAGCCCATATCTTAAAAACAAAATATACAAATACTTAGAAAATACATAAAGAATATAGAACCTGAGAATTATAGTATTTACCTTCATATCAGGTCCAGTATTGACAATTGCAACTACAATTTCAACTCCTAAAGTGTACCTGGTTGCAAAAAAATCTAAAATAAATAACCATCCGAATCAGAAGGGTATACAAAATTTTACAACCAAATCAACCTATTTTATACTAAGTAAAACTATTCAAGTAAAGAAGCCATAATTCTTAATAACGGCCAACATATCAAAATTATACATGAAACGGCTCAAACCTTCTAAATCAATCTAGTAAACAAATAGATATATAATAAATATGTATATGTTGACAGAAAATCAGACCAGATTGACCCAATCTGACGTGTTTTAATCTTACCCGTTTAAGTCGACCGACCCGTTGTGTTTGGTTACCACTGTAAGTGTGCAACAATTTACGTTTTACCAAATATATGTAGAAAAAACATGTAACTACAAAGGTAAAACGTCAATTTCAGAGAATATAGAAATTGCAGACAATTCAGGTTATTACATTATAAGTGTGAACAATTTGCTTCAAACTGTTTGAAACCATTGTAAAATAAAAGTAAAAAGTAGTGAAATTAATGGTTGCAAGACATCAACATGGAACATTAAAAAATACCCAATCTGACTGATTAAAATTTTATTTCACTAATACAAGAGCCCTAAGATCATTCCTTTTTCAGAACCATGTGGAAGAAAAATGGGAACATGATTCTAAGATCTTTTCCTTAACATAACAGGACCATAAAAACATCAAGAAAATTGCAAAATAATTGTATACATACCGATCTTAATATGAAAAGGTCCATGATCTTGCTGTGTATGCTTCTTAAATCTCCAGCAAGGTTATCTTTAACCTAAACAAAAAGCATTTAATAAATAATAATTGTTAATTAATACATTACAATTTTGAAGACCAATGAAGTTTTATTAAAATCATATACACGTGCATAATAAAGTGTAGAAGGTACCTCTTTTTGATCACATATTCACTAACATGCTGAGCCCAAACGTTGTTATAGGATCGAAGTTTGCGTGGCGTTATAATGTAAGCAACCACCCGAAAACTACCATAGGAGAAAATGTGTCAAGAAATCCAATCAAATCATGTAAAATCAGTAAAATTACAACATAAAAATAAGCCGAGAACTAACCTTGAGGCGTTGTGCACCATTGTCGATGTAGAAGCCTAATTGGATAATCAATTAAAAGCCATCAACAACCTAGGATATCAAGGAAGTAAAGTGTATTAAAAATCAATTTTGATTTTAAGTGTGTATCAAATACTCAATTTTGATTTTGGGTGAAGGGTCAACATTGAATCTGCACTATTTGTCAAGATACTGTTGGATCAGAGATCCTTTTTCGACAGAGATATCATTTAGCAAAAAGCAAATGTACCTTGATGCAATTCGTTTTAATGGAATACGTTCGGATAAATGAAGAGAAGTGAACAATCATCATTGATATTTTGTAGTGTTGGATCTATTTTTGGTGGTTTGTACTTAGTTCTATGTCATTTAGTCTTGGTTTTGGATTATGTATGTAAACCGAGATCCTTAAAGGATCTCGGTGGGCTTCGGGCTTTGTTTTGGGCTTGGTTGTTAGCTATCCTATATATAGAATATGTGTATACGGTTTTTCTTTGGCCGTTCACTTTGTTGGTGTGTTGAACGAGTATTGTAATCAAGTTCTTAAGCACTCGACGTTAATATAACTTGTGTTTTGAAGCATTCTACTGTGTTCTTTACGTGTTCTTATTTATCATCTTGAATCATCTCGTGTTAGGATTCTGCACTAACATAGAGATAGTTGATATCATATTGCAAGATCCATATACGGGACTTACAATTGGTATCAGAGCCTTTCGAACCATACAACGCTCAGTCTGATATCAACGGATTTAAGATTTTGTGTTCTTGGTTTGTTTTCTGGAGAAGTGTTGATTGGAGAAGAAGGACAGTGGTTGGTTTGGTCAAAGATTACGCTATCCTTGGAAACAATTTGAATCCCATAAAATCAGGGATTTGGTTGTTACCAAAATGAAATTGTTAAACACATTCTGGGTGTTCTCAACCATGTTTGATAGTTTTTGGCCCTTAAAAAAGAGTTTTCTGTCAAATATCAAGGTTTTTGGCCAAGTTTGATTGATTTCGGCTTAAGAATAAGTGTTCTCGGCGATTATTAAGGATTCTCGGTGTTACCAAAATGAAATTGTTAAACACGTTCCGGGTGTTCTCAACCGTGTTTGATAGTTTTTGGCCCTTAAAAAAGAGTTTTCTGTCAAAAATCAAGGTTTTTGGCCAAGTTTGATTGATTTCGGCTTAAGAATAAGTCTTCTCAGCGATTATTAAGCATTCTCGGTCAAATTTGTGGGTTCTCGATCAACGTTCTCTGTTCTCGGTCAACGTTCTTGGTTCTCGGTCAACGTTTTATGTTCTCATTGGGCCTTGTCTATTGGACTCTTAGATTCGTGAACTTAAACCTTTGTGGACCAATTAAGCTAAAATGGATCAGATAACTAGTACTAATGGATCATCAAATGTCTCTCTTCATCAAGAACTGGATTCCATCATGGGGACCGCCACTCGCGTACCCCGTTTGCTATCTCATGAGGGTTTTAGCGAGTGGAAATTTCGTTTCGAGAAATATGTCAAAATGATAGATGCCAAAATTTGGAGAAGCATAGTTAGGGGTCCTCAAGTCATTACTTACCAGCGTGAGAGCTCTACCGTTGTGAAGCAATGTATGATGATGATGATTTTGCTAAAGTAGAAGAGGATGAAAAGGCACTTTCAACTCTGACTATGGCACTCTCACATGAGATTGCCCTGGGTTTTAGAAAATTTCAATCTGCTAAGGCATTGTGGGAAGCATTGATTGAGGTGTATGTAGGGAATGATGACATGAAGAGAGTCGCCATGATTTGCTGCGACAAAAATTTAATATGTTCAATCATGTTCTGGGAGAATTGTTAGAGACTTAGCTTCAAAGGTTCATTTCCCTTGTGGCAGAGATGAGATCCGCGAGCATCTATCTAGCAACTGCTAAAATAAACAATAAATTGGTGAATTCACTGCCTCAAAGTTGGGATATGAATGTTGAAGTTATCAAAAAGACAAAGATCTCAACAGGTTGTCATTATCCGAGATGATGGTTATCATTAAGGCATGTGACATGGATGACAAACAACGTGCTATAAACCACGCAAACTCTTACAATGCAGCTGGTTACAGTGTAGCTACCAATAATGCACTCATCTCTCAAGACAACTTCTCAATGTTCAAGACTACTCAGGGGCAACAACAACTTCCAACTCAAGGCAACTTCCAAATGTTTAAATCCACTTAGAGTCCTTCATCCTCAACCTCACCGCAACCAGCTCCAGTCTTTTTGCTCAAACTCCTGTGGCTAATGTTAAACCCCTATCATCTGGTGTTGCTCCTGGTCAGAACTCCAGTCAGATTCCGACTATTCCAAAGGAAACTCAAGAGAACATTGCTCTAATGGCGGGATTCATGAATTGCTACAGCACATTCCTTGCTGGAGATTTGGTTCAACCTGTAGTTGCTGCTGAACTTGACCAAATTCATCCAGATGATGTAGAAGAAATAGATATCTCTTAGCAAATCGCCATGGCAGTGTTTCTGGCCAAGAAATCTACTAAGAGAAAGAGAAGGAATAATTGGAATATGCCAAATAATCAGAAGGTGGGCTTCAACAATGACA
The DNA here is from genome assembly GCF_021521415.1 of Bidens hawaiensis. Taxonomy (NCBI): domain Eukaryota; kingdom Viridiplantae; phylum Streptophyta; class Magnoliopsida; order Asterales; family Asteraceae; genus Bidens; species Bidens hawaiensis. The sequence continues at coordinate 22,060 of NW_027501324.1, read as the reverse complement.
CTCTAAGGTGTTACAATTATCACGAGCCGGGTCACTTTGCTCGTGAATGTACCAACCCAGCAAATGAAAGAAATATAGAAAGGGCATTGGTTCCAGTGGGAAATATTTGAGGAGAAGTTGGAAGTAGCTCCGGAAATGATGAAAGGGGTTTGGTTGCTCAACAATTTTCTTGGGTTGATCAGATGGCTGCTCTGAACATTAGCAACCAAACTGCTAATTATGCTCATGTTGAAGACACTGAAGAAGAAAATGTTGCCGAGGAACAAGTTAAGGAACTTCAATTCGTGTTCATGGCATTCACTTCTCCTAGCTCATCTAAGGTAAGTTCCCAATCATGTTCTCAAGATTGCATTGATAAGATAAATTTGTATAAGCTTCACATTGATAATTTGCTTAGAGATATGGAAATAGTAAAATCTGAAAACCATAAACTCAAGAAAAACGAGAAAGCTTACCTTGATAAAATTGAGGCACAGAAAAGGGATTTTTCCAAACTAAAATCTGACTTTAGCTTGAAAAGTTGCCACCATCTAGATGCCAAACAAAAATTGTTGAATTAACTGCTGAACTGGAAGCCTCTAAGTTATAAATTTCAAAACTAACTGAAAAATTTTAAAGGGCTGAACTTGATTTCAGAAAGTTTGATGGCTCTAGTAAGGTAGTTAATTCCATGATTGAAAAACAGTTATGGTGGAAAGAGAATGAGGGTGAGGGTATAGGATATAGTCAGGTACCCCCACCATATAATGACAACTACACAGGTCTTCCTCTTACCAAAGAGCAGGAAGAAAACATTAAAGATACGAAGTAAACCTGCCAACAATGAAAGGATCGACTCAGTAAAACTACTGCGTTTACTTCAAAAGTGAACGATTCTAATGTGTTTGCCTCATGTGTAGATAAAGTAATTGTTGAGTATTGGATTGATGAGGATGATGATTCGTGTGTTTCTAATAATAAAGACATTGACTCTAATGTTCCTTTAAATTTACCTGTTTTAAATTCTATTATTCCTTCCGACTGTTTGTGTGGGCTCTGTTTTAAAGAGCAAGGATATTTGTGTGGTTGATTTCATTAAGACTTTGAATTCTGATAATGTGATTTCTAATAAGTATAAAAAATCAAAGAATTCCAACAAGTACTCATTGCCTAAGTTTGTTAAAGAGGGGCACTCTAATGACAAACAAGGTGGTAAGTTAAATAATATAACCAAAGCATCAAGTAAAGCAAACTGGTCCACACAACCAGTCCAGACAAGGAGTTGCCCAAAATAATTTCTATGTAAAACGTCAAACTTGTTTTAACTGTGGCACTCCCGGTCAAATTACCAGAAATTGTCCTCATCGTCCATACATTCCTTACTATGGATTCTATCATAGGAATATGCCTCGTAATACCTACAGACGAAATTTCAGGTATAATGAGGCTAATCCCTCTGATGATGATGGGAGCATAAACAAATTTGGTAGGTTTAGTCCTCATCAGACCAAGCCTAACATGTTTCGTAGAGGAAGTAGAAACAGTTCTTTGGTTTCGAAATCAAACACGAGTTCTAAACCGAAAGAAGTGGTGAAAACAAAATCATCTGTTTCTCCCACCAAAGTACCAGAGATCAAGTCATCCATTCGTACAAATAACGCCAAATCTTACAATGGTAGACACGAATGATTGCCTAAGTCTCCTGTGAAACATGCAACAAATTCGATATTAGATGATCGAAATGATATGTCATGGCAACCTGTGACAACTATAGATGAGTCAGGGTCACCCAGTGTAACTATGGATTGGGTACCGAAGTCTAACTAATCTCACACATCGTGCAGGAACAGCTATGGAGGAATATCTTTAGACCTTGGTATGTTGATAGTGGCTGTTCCAGGCACATGACAGGAGACATTTCCCAACTACACCACATTCAAATCTTTAATGGTGGCTATATGTCCTTTGCGGGGAAGAAAAAGGGAACATTACTCAGAAGGAACTGTAAGTAATGATGTTCTAAAATTCGAAAATGTTAACTTTGTTCCAGAGCTGAAGCACAGTTTGTTGAGCACGTCACAAATCTGTGATAAAGATTTTTTAACTCATTTTACTAAGAAAGAATGTTTGATTTAATAACCTGGTATCATTATACCAGAAGACTGGATTCTTGTTCGATCACAAAGAAAAGATAATGCTTATGTGATTGACATGAACAAAAGACTGATGAGATAACCTATTTGTTTTCAAAAGTGTCAGAACATAATGCCATTCTTTGGCATCGTCTGTTCATTAAAATATGAAAAACCTAAACCGTCTTGCTAAAAATGATTTAGTGTGTGGTTTACCCGTCAAAGATTTCGTTACTATTGAAAAATGTGTGGCTTGTGCCTTGGGTAAACATCATCGAAAAACTCATAAGCTAAAATTGATTAATACCATTTCATCAGTTTTTCAATTGTTTCATATAGACCTCTTTGGTCCAGTTCATGTTTTGAGTCTTTCTCACAGCTCTTATTGTCTTGTTATTATTGATGACTACTCACGTTTTAATTTGGTATTTTTCTTGTCAAATAAGAGCGAAACTGTATAATTGATCAAGAGGTTTGTGGTGCTTATGGAGAATCAGTTGAATCTGAAGCTGAAGGGAATTCGTTGTGACAATGGTACGGAATTCAAGAATGCTTCATTGAATCACTTTTGTTCAGAAACGGTGGTGCCCCGTCAGTATAGTTAGCTCGGACACCGCAACAGAATGGTGTGGTCGAAAGGAGAAAAGAACTCTTATCGAGGCAGCGAGGACCATTTTGTGTGATTCTAAACTACCATTATTCTTCTGGGCAGAAGCTATTAATACGGCATGCTATGTTCAGAATCAGATGATAATCAACAAGTCTCAAATGAAAACTCCATATGAGATTGTTTATGGTCATAAGCCCACAGTGGCGCATTTCAGAGCGTTTGGATGCCTGTGTACTCTACTGAATCTTGAGTCAACTCAAAAATTTGGGGCCAAAGCTGATGATTGTTATTTTGTTGGTTATGCTGGCCATACCGCCCACATAGTCTACAAGTGAACCATGCAGATTTTGGAATCATATGATGTTCGTTGGTTGGAAGAAAACGAGACTGATGCCCGTGTTGGTCCTGACTGGCTGTTCGATTACAATGAACTCTTCAAACCGTTCAATGTGCTTCCGGTTGTCAACACAGAAACGTCAGGTGGTGCTACTGTAGATGCTGAGAAAGAAGACCCACATACAGTATCTCACATGTCTCCAATTCTGGACGATTGATATGACAGAACCACTCGATGTCACTTCGTCCATATTCATCAATCAACCAGAAGAAGTTACTGAAACTGTGTCCCCAACTTCTTAAGAAAATACTCCAACAGTTGAGGGGGAGAGTCCTATTCGTCAAATTTTCAGGAGCACTTTGTTTCCCGATGTCATTCCGAATGAATACGTTGCCAGCACCTCGTACTCACATAGTACGACAGCTTCTGGATGGAAGAATCCTCTTACTGAGATTGATGAGAATATGTTAAACTTAACTTCTACTAGAGCTATTCCCGAACAACTGATTCCATCAAGAACTCAACGAAATAATCCAATTGAGAATGTCATAGGTCCCCTCGAAACAGGCGTGTCTACTGGGAGTCAGATAGGACATATAAATGGTTTCTTGTTTTCCTGTTTTATTTCTCAGATTGAATCAAAATCGGTTGAAATTGCTCTTCAGGAACTAAGTTGGGTGGATGCTATGCATGAAGAATTATATCAATTTGACAAATTGAAAGTTTGGAGATTGGTTGAGTTGCCGAAAGGGACGAAAGAACTAGATACGAGATGGGTTTTCCGAAATAAGAAAGATGACACAGGGGTTATTGTTAGAAACAAGGCACGGTTAGTCGTTCATGGTTTTCGTTAGGTTGAAGGTTAGATTACACCGAAGTATATGCTCCCGTAGCTAGACTTGAGGCCATTCGGATTTTTCTGGTTTATGCGTCATTCATGGGTTTCACGGTGTATCAGATGGATGTTAAGACCTTGTTTCTGTGTGGCGAAGTTAAAAAAGAGATTTACATGGATCAGCCACCAGGGTTTGTAGACTCTAAAAATCCCACTCATGTCTACAAGTTAGATAAAGCGTTGTATGGGCTTCATCAGGCTCCTCCGGCGTCGTATGCTACGTTGACGGCTCATCTTCTAGGTCATGGTTATAAAGAGGGACCATTGATCAAACTCTGTTCCTTAAAACTGTAAGGAAAGATTTGATTCTGGTTCAGATTTACGTGGATGACATTATTTTTTGGTCTACTAGCGCTGAGTTGTGCTATGAATTTGAAGAAGTGATGAAGAAGAGGTTTGAGATGAGCTTGTTGGGAGAAATGACACGTTTTTGGGGTTACAGGTTCGTCAGAGTTCGATGGGAATTTTGCTACATCAAGGAAAGTATGTTGAAGATATGCTGACCAAATTTGAATTTCAAGATTCCAAGAGTGCTACCACTCCTATGGCGGAAAGGCCTCTCTTGTCGTCTGATCCAGAAGGGAGTCCCGTAGATCAAACGTACTATCGATCGATGATTGGGTCCCTAATGTATCTCACCGCCAGTCATCCTGACATCATGTTCGCAGTCTGTCAATGTGCTTGTTTCCAGGCTAATCCTAAACTTTCCTATTTAATTGTTGTTAAACATACTTTTAGATATCGGAAGGGACAACCGAAGTTAGGTCTTTGGTATCCCAAACACTCAGATTTTGATCTTTATGCCTTTGCTGATAGCAATTATGGTGGAGATGACATTGACAGGAAATCCACATCTGCCGGCTTCCAGTTTTTGGGCGACCGTCTCATCTCATGGCAATGCAAGAAGCACTAAACAGTATCTACATCAACTGCCGAGGCTAAATATGTTGCTGCGTCAGCTTGCTGCTCACAGGTTATCTGGATGCAACATCATTTTTGCTGGATTATGATTTGGAATTTGTTGACACTCCTATCTTTTTTGATAATGATGCTGCCATTGCAATCGTAAAAATCTAGTTCACATTCAAAAACCAAGTACATTGATATTAAAATACATTTTATTCGCGACTGTTACGACCGAAAATTGATTTGTCTTGAGCAAGTTTACACTGATAATAATGTTGCGGACTTATTTACTAAACCGGTCAAAACAGCCAGATTTAATGTGCTTGTGAGTTTTCTTAAAATGCTTCGTTTTGAGAATTGAGTCTTTTTGAGTATAAATTTGTTCATATTTTCTAAATTTGCACATATTTAGGGGGAGAAAAATCAAAAATTCAAAAGAGTCTGTGTGTGTGTGTGTTGTTCTTCTTTTATTAAAAAAATCAAAAGTCAAAAATAGTGTGTGTGATTTTTCTTATCTTATAAAAATCAAAAAGTTCTTCTTTTATTATTCACTTTCGCTTAAAATTATGTCGGCTCAAGTTTAAGTGATATAAACTAAATATGCTAAACTTACTGTGGAGAGTCATTTTGAAGAAATGTGCATGTCTCCATATACATCTCTCCACAGGATAGGCAGAAAAGCAATTACCCAGTCATACACAAGCCCGTTAGTGTCTTGATCACCAAAAATATTGTGCTATTATGCTTATTATTATTAAAAACAAAATTAATTTTAAGTATGTATATAATTTGTTCTGTTAAAAACTTGGTTTTTCAAAAAGCTTAAAGGGTCAAACTAGAACTACAAGGGTGGGGCATTCAAATAAGTCCTAAACACTCTGAATGAAAGGCATTTAAGTCCAATGTTCAACCTTAAAGCTTATTGTTTTTTTGATTTCTATAAAAATCCTTTGATCAAGCACTAGGGGGTTGGAGTCAAATAAAGGTGATCTGGGGAAAGCCAAATACGCTTTGAGAAGAGATAGGAGGCATCACAGGTCCATAAGTGATGTTCATCTAAGATTTATGCCTAACTGAACCTAATCCATATCACTGATGCAATGAAAATCATGCTAAGTCTTATACCTGCTATCAACCTGTTTCTTTATGTCATAATAACGTTGAACATGTATCCTTGTGAAAGTACCTTAAGCAACAAGATTCCATGTTCGGATCTTTTCTTAAAGGAGGCGCTTTTATTAAAAAAAAAAGCTGAAATTTGAACCCAAAACTTTTGTTAAAATTACAAGAAGACTTGTGTTTCATGTTATTGTGGTTTATGTTTATTTATTATTTTATTATTTTTTTTCAAATTTTTGTTTTCACCTAGAAACCAATCTCCTCGAATCAGTTGTTCAAAATTGGCTACTTTTGTTTGGTTAAAATCTTTTGGGCCTTGAATGTGTTTTCTAGCCTCTTAATAAACTAGTTATTGGGATCTTTGATTATTCTTGGACTCGTCTGGTTGGATCTTTATGGGTGTTTTTGGGTTCTCGGCCCACAATATTGCTGGTTGGGCTCGTCTGGTTGGGTCTTTTTGAGTTCTCGGTCCACAAAGCTAGGAATATAAATGGCCTTTGTAACCTCAATTATTGTTAATTAATGTTATTACTTTCAAAATCATTCTCTCTCTAAAAACTCATATGGCCGAAAACCCTAATATCTTGATATCCTAACAAAGTCAAATTTTGTTTTAGCATCTTTGTGTTCGATTACAAGTAAAGGATCCATGGATATTGTGGCATGATACTATTGTGAAAACCTTAGTAGGAATGTTTGAAATAAAACGTCAATGGTGGTCCGGGTCCTTGTTCATTGATTCAGATGATGAACAAGTGGCGTGTTAATTTTTTGTTTTGTTTGAGACCATTGTTGTGATCTTAAGGGCCTATTGCAGGTTCTCTGTCCATGGAGTTCTCACCATTATTGAAGATGACACGTTTTACGAGATGAATTCCAAGGGTTTCTTCCCTGATATGTTGACCGAAAACCCTTGGTCAAACCAAGAGTTCTTGGTTGACTTTTGTTGACCGAGATCTCTCATCTTTGACCGAGAACCAGTGTTCTCGATGGGACTGGACAGAAAACGTGTTCCCTGGACCAAAAACTACCCTCCTTAACCGAAATCTATGTGTGGATCGAAAACAATCTGTTCTGGACCGAAATTCTTTATAAAAACTTTATTATGTTACACTTATGGTCCCTCTAATATGTTTTTATCACAATTGGTCCGAAATGTTTAAGAAATTAACAATTGTGCCCTTAAGCTTACGGTTGTTATTCAAGTTATGTAAATATTTGCTAACTTGACTCGTTTGTTGCAGTAAAATGGCTTTCACACATTAACGCTAAAAGGTTAGAAGGTTAAAAGGTTCGTTTTCCCTCCCAATTAAGGAAAACAAGTACGTGAACAGTAAAAGCACGTAACAGTAACACGTCAAATCACTGTTCACATTATCCATCAGCCGTAAAAGAGGGGATATGCTCAGAAAAGTATATTATTATATATTGTTAACCACAGGTCAGTAGCCTCCCACGCATAAAACGGTCAGCCCTCTACCAAACAAGAGGTTAACTAGTTTACCCATCGGACAAAAGGCTTACATTCCTTTCTCTATATAAAGAATGTAAACTCAGTTATGAAGTACACCAGATCTGGGAGTTTTACATATACTCTCTGATCTTCTCTTCTTTCTGGAGAAACTCGCACTTTGCATGTTTCTTTCTTACTCCAAAAACTACATAGCTTCATCAAGAACTCGTATCCAAAACCAGTTCCAAACATCTCGGTCTTGGATCCTTGGTGAATCATAACTAATAACAACTAAACTAGTGAACCTCTCTCTACGTTTTGCAAATGTAGAGGGACACGACGACCTGCGTTAGGTTAACCGGAACCCATGAAGCCTGTTAGCCAAACCAGTCTATTCACTATCATTGGTCCTATAATTGTTGTAGCAACAAGTTGGCGCCTACCGTGGGGCTACGTCGCTTACTTTATCTTAAAGACCAGTAGTATAGATCCATTTTCATCAAAATTGTCATGTCGGAATGTGAATCTCCCGAAGAAGTTGATCAAGTGTCAAAAACACCGACACCAAATGCTAGCCCGAAAATTCTCGCTGCGACAACACCTTTTTCTACTCCGGTAGGTACTTTAAGGGGACTTTTGTTCCTCTATTTTTCACCTTTCCGAAATCCAACCCCTTCATGATCCGGAGTTCCTTCTCCTCACGTAGGAACCTCAAACATCCCAGAGTGTGTTGACTTGACACCGGAAGGGGTAGCACGACATTTCTTACAGCTAAAATCTCTTCTTAGCCAACACGTGAGCCAAGAAAGAGAAAAAGGGATAAGAATAAGGCTGGATTACGACGACCCAGAACCCTCACTGTCTCTCGGATCTGCACCTCCCCTCTTTATCAGCTCACGACCAGCTGCTTTTCATTTGGAAGCTGGTCCAAGCGTGACCTGCCAACCTTTTAACCCAACTCCTTATGCCTACGTGAGGCCAAGCCCAACAGCCTTTCCTTTGTTCACTTCACAACCCCTCGGGCATGAAACCACTCTCGAACAAATATGGCAGTCACCAGCTTCAAGTGGTCCTCCTCCTACAGCCACCACATGGGAGCAGGCTATGGCGGCCTTGCCCTTGGCTCGGAATGCAGCAATGAGCACCCCCATGGGAACAAACCAAATAGCAGCAACTACTGAAAGCCTTCAAGGCTTTAACCTCATGCCTCAGATGATGGCTCAAATGATGGCACACTTCCCTTGGACCCAGCTCATCAACCAAGCATTGAGTACTCACCAAGGAGCAACAAGTCATAATCTCGCTACAAGGGTAGAAGAAGACCTAGCAAAGCCCAATAACCCTGAAACCTATCTTGCTTCTCTCAACAAATCGCTGATTATGACTCTCAAACAAAAATCAAGAAGCCATCCCATATAAAACATATGATGGGACTGAGGATCACGAAGACCACCTCCATATCTTTACCGGTGTTACCAGAATCGAAAAGTGGTCCCACGCTGAATGTTGTTTAATGTTCATGCAAACACTTGTCGGATTAGCCAGGATATGGTTCAACGACCTTCCTGCCCAAAGTGTTCGAAGCTTCGATGATCTGAGCAAAGGATTCTTGGTCAACTTTTCACAACAAAGGAGGTACGTCAAGGATGCCATGGTAATTTTTCAGATAAAACAAAAAGATGAAGAAAATCAAACCACTCACCTTTGTGGTTATCAACATACCTTCCAACTATGATGTAATCATAGGAAGCCCAGGACAGTGTGCGTTCAACATGGTTGTATCGGTTCGTCATGGTGCCGTAAAGTTTCCCACCGATAGGGGAATTGCAACCCTTCAACCCATCCAAGAGGTTTACACGGTTGAAAGTGAAAGTTCAAGAAACGAAGACGACGAGCAAGGCTTGATCATAAACCCAAAGTATCCTGAACAAAAGGTACTGGTAAACAAAAGCCTTTCAAAGAAACTCTCTCAGACCTTGAGAAACTGTTGATACACTATAACGATGTCTTTGCTTGGTGCCCGGAAGACATGACGGGCATCCCTCGAAGCATTGCAGAGAATGAGCTAAAAATACCCCCAATGTCAAGCCCGTTGTCCAAAAGAAGCGGAGCCTAGCTCCTGAACGAAGCTTGGCAGCATGCCAAGAGGTTGAAAAGCTTGTCCTAACTGGGATCCATCGTGATGTCAAATATCAATCTTGGGTTGCTAATCCAGTCATGGTTCGAAAGCCCGACAAGTCTTGGAGAATGTGCATCGACTTCAAAGACTTGAACAAAGCATGCCCGAAATAGTGCTATCCATTACCCGAGATAGACCTCAAGGTTGACTCTTTAACCGACCATCCCTTCAAGTGTTTCTTGACGCATACAAGGATTATCATCAAATTCTCATGAAAGTGAAGACGAAGAAAAAACCGCATTCCACACGGACAAGGGTATTTTTGGTTATCAAAAGATGCCTTTTGGCCTTCGAAATGCCGGAGCAACCTATCAATGTTTAATTGACAAAGCATTTGCCATCCAAATTAGCAAAAACCTGGAAGCTTACGTCGATGATTTGGTAATCAAAAGCAAGACTGAGCATCAAATGCTCGATGACATACAAGAAACCTTCCAAAACCTGAGGAAGATCAACATGAAACTCAACCCTGGAAAATGTTCATTCGGGTTCGAAGAAGGAAAGTTTTTGGGACACACTGTGGGGAAACAAAGCATAAAAGCCAATCCCAAGAAAGTCAGGGCTGTTCTTGAAACTAAATCTCCACAACGTAAAAAAGAAATGGAAAGCCTGAATGGAAGGCTTGTAGCTTTGAAACGTTTCACCTCCAAGCTCGCTGACAAATCCCTACCCTTCTTCAAAACACTAAAGGGTTGCACCAATAAAAAAGACTTCAGATGGACAGAAGGAGCGGAAGATGCCTTCAACCAAATGAAGCAACATTTGGCTTCACTTCCAGCTATTGCAGCCCCTGAAACAGGAGAACTGATCTCTGTCTATCTCTCGGTTGCTGAAGAAGCATTAAGTGCGGTCATAACCATCGAACGAAACAAAGTTTAGGTACCCATTTATTTTTTTAGTAAAACATTAAAACTAGCAGAGATCAAATACCCTCCTTTGGAAAAACTTGCTCCGGCCTTAATTCAAACTGCCAGACGGCTTCGAAGGTACTTTCAAGCACACCATATACAAGTGGTCACTGACCAACCCATCAAGAGTGAGCTTGAAAAACCAGAAAATTCAGGTCGGTTGGCCAAATGGTCTGTGGAGCTAGGTGAACATAACATCACCTATGTCCCAAGAAAAGCTGTCAAAGCCCAAGTCTTGGCGGATTTCATTGTAGAAATCCCGAAGCAAGTCACTACTGAAATACATACAACTGCCATTAAACCTTCTGACCCTGAAGCCTGGAAGCTTTTTACCGATGGAGCTTCCAACATTGAAGGGTCAGGAGCTGGGCTCATTTTAATCATTCCCGAAGGGTTAGAATTTACGTATGCTCTCCGACTTGAATTTCATACCACCAACAAAGAAGCTGAATACGAATCATTGATCGCTGGTCTGAAAATTTCCAAAGAGATAAAGATCCAAAATCTACAAGTCTTCACAGACTCGTTGCTTGTTTCAAGTCAAGTCAATGATAGTTATGTAGCAAAAGATCCCAACATGAAGAAGTATCGTGAAAAGGCAAAGGAATTGATGAACACGTTTCAAGAATTCACTATCAAACAAGTCCCAGGATCACAAAACAAAAGAGCCGATTCCCTAAGCAAACTTGCATCCCTCACATTTGCACACCTCACCAAGAAAGTATTGGTAGAAGTGTTGAAAACTCCCTCAATTCAAGAATCGGAGGTTCAAGACGTAATCACTGAAGAAGGTCCCAATTGGATGACTCCCATAGAAAAGTTCCTCAAAAATGGTGAGTTACCTCTAGACCAGACAGAGGCAGAAAGGGTTCGAATCAAGTCCCGACAGTATGTGCTGCAAGGAGAAACCCTTTATAAAAAAGGTTACCTTGCACTACTACTAAGATGTGTGGGCCCTAAAAAGTCAATATATGATCAAAGAGGTTCACGAGGGATATGTGGAGCTCATTTTGGGCCAAGAGCGGTGGTTGCAAAATTGATGAACCTCGGATACTTCTGGCCCACGATGCACCGAGATGCAACAGAACAACTTAAAACGGTTCCCAAAAGCCCTAAACACGATCTAGTTCGCATCTCCTCAGCTTGGCCATTCTACAAGTGAGGAATGGATATTGTTGGTCCATTTCCACCAGCCAAGGGTGAGGTAAAATTTCTATTAGTAGCCGTGGACTACTTCACCAAGTGGCCTGAAGTCAAACCACTTGCAAAAATAACGGACAAACAAGTCATCGACTTTGTATGGGAAAGCATCATTTGTCGCTATGGGCTGCCAGGAGTGTTGGTCACGGATAATGGGAAACAATTTGCTGAGAAGCCTTTTAGCACATGGTGCAAGGAATTCAGAATCACCCAAGTGTTCAGCTCAGTTGCATACCCACAATCCAACGGCCAAGTTGAAAGAACAAACAGAACTATTATGGAAAGAATCTAAGCAAGGTTGGGAAGACATGACAACAATTGGTTTGAAGAACTCCCAAATGTTCTATGGGCAATAAGAACAACCGAGAAAACAAGCCACAAACGAACACCTAACAGCTTAGTGTTCGGATCGGAAGCCGTAATCCCAGCAGAGGTCGGAGTTGTGACTCAAAGAACACTCAACATGTACCTCGAATCAAACAACAATGAGATCATGTTGAATTTGCAACTCCTTGAAGAAATCCATGATCAAGCTGCAGTACAAGAGGCTAAGTACAAACAAAAAATGGAAGCTTATTACAATGCAAGAGTGAAACATGAACGTTTCAGGCTAGGATACCTTGTACTCTGAAACAATGAGGCCAACAAAAAAGAAAACCAAGGAAAACTCGGCCCAATGTGGGAAGGACCATATACAATCCTTGAAGCTCACAAAGGTGGATCCTACAAGCTGGCCGACGTAGAAGGCAAAAAGCTTCCCAGACACTGGAACGGCAAAACCCTAAAAGGTTCCATGCCTAGTCAAGAACTTAAAATGTATTTCAAGAGATGTACAACTCTCCTCTTTGTAAACAAAAACCTCTTGAATGATTGACGAAGTCTTTATCATAACTTTTCTTTACTATCCTATAATCAGGTTGAGAGCCTAGCAAGAAACTCCATGGCAAGGGCCATGTAAGGAGATGAGCTCCCAGGCCACATCGTTCAATAGGTTCATGGGTTAAATGAACCTATATAAGGGGTGAGTTCATATATCAATCCAACTCCATGAGACTTAGAAAATTTTTTCAAACAAAACTTGTCTCATAGACGGGTCTGAATAGCCTACATCAATTCGTTCCTTAAGCTTTGAAAAAAGTTTACGAAACAAATATACACTAAGTAATGATATAAACGATAGATAACATGTGATTTTTACCTAATGAAGCCTTGAAGCTAAAGCGACTGCAACACTAAAACTTCTTAAGGAAAATTAGCTAAAAACACATTAAACAAACAAGACAAAAAAAAAATACGAAACATCAAATATTATGATTCATAGAAAGGCCTTAAAGGCCATAACCAGCATCGTCCATAATAGCCATGCAGGGTAAACAAGGAAATCACAAGGATTCCATAAAAGTGTTCAAACGGCCAACAAGGCCAACAACAACCATGAAGCAGAAACCTTAAGGGTTCCATGCTAAACCTAAATTGTTCAAAGTACATAGCATTATTTAAAGTGCTAAGATAGCTACGAATTAATTGTTCAAACATCATAAACAGGCTTTGAAGCACTGGCACCATCACTTTTGCCTTTCTTGGATTTCCTCGCCTTCAAGTCACCACCAACAGCTGAACCTTCGAGACTGGCCGCATGAGACCAACCACTATCTCCGGACAAAGTATCTTCACTGTCACCCGAGCGAGAACACTTCTTGGATAACGCCTCAAGCACCTCAGAGCAAACCTTCTCATCAAGCCCAGCCGGTTTTAAACCCTGCAAAACAGAAATGGGTTTACCTAAGCAAGAAGAAACTTCGCCCACGTAGGGGTAAGTAAGCCTTTCCATTGCACGGGCAGAATCCGAAAAAAGCTTGGATGCTTCACGGTTGAACATACGCGATTGCTCCAATGTTTGACCAGACTCGTGGAGTTTGAAGCCAGCGACTAAACCCAGATATTTTCAATAGCTAAGCAACTTGGTGTAAACGCCACCCAAAACTGAGTTAAATTCGGTTGAATGAAGAAGGTAAGTCACAACTTGATGAAACCCATAGTAGCTTGGGTGACTGAAGCCTTAAAACCATCCTTCTCCATAGCGAAGGCTTTTTTCTGAACCTACAAGGCTTCCCTATCGGCTTCAAGCTGAACTCTGTCGGCTTCCATCTTCTTCTTCAATCCTGCAATCTCAACCTCATGATTATGGGAAAGCTCATGAATTTTCTTTACCCAATCCTCCTCCTTCTTCGAAAAGCCATCAACATCCTTCTTCATCGCTGCCATGGAAGCCTTCATCCTCTCCTTCTTCTTGGAGAACTCCTCATACTCTTGCACTCCTTTCCGAAAGCGAGTGACGCCCTCAGCTAAAAGGGTAGAAAGGTTGCAAGAGCTAAGAATCAACCTTGAAAGCATGGCATCACCCTCCATCTCAGATATGGTATCACGAACCCTAGGGAGAGCAAAGTTAGCCAACACTTCAGAACAAACCTCCGGATCCTTAAAGCTATCATCAACCTTAACTTTCCAGTCAGGAACATAAACCTCGCCTCCACCCAACCCTTGAACACTGGATGCCGCAACCTTTTTACTAACAGACTTCTTCTTCTTAGCCACAACCAAAATTTGCTCTTTCTCCGCCTCTACATTCGGACCCTGATCCTCAGCAACCTGAACATCATCACTAACATCCACAGGCTCATGTGAAGATGATGGACCAGAAGACTTCAACAAACGCTGATTGGAACGGCGGGTAGAAACCTTAGGATCAGTGGACTTAGTGAAACCTTTAACGTTCGGAACACCCACATAACTAGAACCTTCGAACCTATGTTTTGTTCCTCGAACAACAACGCTTTCACCAACAGTATCCGCATCATCCCAAATCCAACATCGGAAGTGTCATCACTCTTCACAAAATCCAAAGCCGACATAACTACAAAAACAAAGGAAATTGTCAACAAACATATCATGGAAACAAAACAAATGCAAGATAAGAAAATGCATACCCTTATCATTTATTATTAGCACGGGATCACGATTAGGCTTATCCCACAACTTGCTAATTCCTAACAAAACAAGAAGATGTTCGGTAAAAGGACGAAGACGTGACGGACACTTCCTAATAGATTTCAAAAACACATCATTCAACTCCCAATCAGACGGCCCCGGCTCATTCAAAAAAGCCTCGGGTTGTCTCCAAACAAGTTTAAAAGGAACAATGGAATCGGAAACGAAGAAAAAACGATCCTTCCAGGAACCAAGGGTCGTAACTGTCAAAGAGATTAGAAAAGTATCGACCTGAGTATGCTCAAAGGTATGCCAATCGCCGTTCTTCTCTAGACAGAAGACACGGCGAAAGCACAACACCGGCGGATCAAACCCTAAAGCCCTGCATAAAACTTCAAAATGCAAAACCCTAGCAAGCCCCAAGGGGTGAATCTGACCAAAAGACACATGATAATATTCTAACACATTCAAAACAAAGTGTAACACCCCGGCTAAAGCGGAATACACCCGAGTGTGACGTACAGATTGCTCAAAATACATGTGACACTATTAAGTGACAATATTACCATTAATTAATTTAAACATCAAGTACACAAGTTTGTAACAAGAAATACAAGGGAAATACAAGAACAATTAACAACTTGTCCATTTATTAATATAACCTAAGTTCTATTGTCCTCGTCACGACAACATTCTCTAAATAAGGTACCTGTAGCATATATGTAAAATAAAGTCAACTAAATGATTAGTTGGTGAGTTCACACAAGTTTTAATATAAGTACATAAAAAACTAAAATTCCATGAATAAGTGTAAATAAGCAAGTAAAGTCCTTTCCAGTTGGGATTGTGCACCAAAGTAGTCGGATAATAGCGCAAGTAAATGTCTTTTCCGTTGGTAACAACCAACGTACTAAGGTCGGGGGTCCCTATTCCACTCATAACATCAAGGTCCTGAGTGCATAGGGGGCGTATGATCATACTTAATGAGGAAACCATGAGCACGTAATCTTTGAGCAAATAAGCAAATAAACACACAAGTCCATGTAACGAATTGTAGTTTGTAAATAATAAGAAAACAAAATTGTAATGTTGATAGGATATATATGCTACCCCCAAAATGTGTAAAAGCGTTAAAAAGGGGGTGTGAGAAACTCACCTTAAAGTTGAAGACAAACTTGAAATAAAACCGAAAGTGCATAAATGAAACCGAAGCAATTGAACGTCACGAACTACAATTAAAAGTACAAAATTAATATTAACTAACGTCTTATAAAAAGTTAATAACTCGGGTTGTCAGGATTTTGAAGTGTTGAATGTATATTGTATTATAGAGTTATAATATTATTTTGTACATTAACGAATTTTAACGAATTATTAACAAATTATTAATTTAATATTAGTTTAAATTATAAGATTAATATCATGTTCGAATATTTTAATATAACGGAATTTTTAGTGTTAACGGCATATCTTATTTTAGCATAACGTTCATGTCTAGGATTTATAATGGTTTACGACAATAGTATATATATATATATATATATATATATATATATATATATTGAAGGTTACGGGTTTTAACGAACGTTGTCGGGTTTGTAAAAGCTTGGTTTTTGGATGCAAATGCTAAATACTAAGTGAAACAATGATTATTTAACTTAAAAGATTTTTTATTTAATTTTTAACAATTTTTAATAAATTTTATTTGATTTATATAAGTTTTATAACTTTTAATTTGGATAATACATATTAAACAAAAAGGTTTTAAAAGAAAACAAAACAATTAAAATAAAAACAATCTGACCCAGGTTCGAACCCGGGTCCTCTTGGTTTTATCACTCATGAACTATCAACAGACCAACTTAATAATTTTGTTAAGTTAATAGAAACAAATATATATAACATAGGTTGTAAATTCATCTTCTTCATTGAAACCCTAGAAATTCAAATCTGCTAATTGGTTCCATGTATACCCAATCTTTGTTAGGGGTTTTGATAGACGTATCAACGTGATCAAAAACCATATATTATTTACCTCAATTGATGCCGGAATTATAGTGAACGGAGGGTGGCCGGAATAGGATTTTGACGAACGGTTTATGGGATTTATAGTGTATATTAGATGGAGATGAATATAAGTGCGAGTTTAGATGAACGAGTAGGTTGTATTTATAGTGTCAATTGATCCATTGGATGATTAATTCGCGTTAATGTAATTTTTATAATTATCCGGCGGTTTAGTGTTTGAATCCGAATGTTGGAGGAGTTAATACACATAATGAGACTTGATTAAGCTTTAATATGATGAAGAAACGAGTTTATATCATTAAAATTGATTAAAGATAGCGTTTTGAGATGAATTTAAGGTCGCCGGAATATTTTTTGGGTCGCCGGCGGCGAGCCTTGCCGGAAAAACGTGGATACAGGGAAGGAGGGTTGGGTTTATATTTTAATAATATATATTAATTCAAATTTACACTATCAGCCCTTGAGTTTTCAATATCTTCAGAAACATTAATTAAACTATAATAACAACTTGAACCTTGAACTTTTGAATGTTATATATACTTAATAAAAGTTATATACTTTGGTTTATTTTCATATTATGCCCGTATAGTTCGGGACTCGTTTAAGTATGCATGTTTGAACTTGGAGTTTCGTTATTGAACAATACAAAGATAGAAAAACAACGGATAGTGATTATAACATGTCGTAAATATGATTAAATAAACAAATGGTAATTATATATATAATAAACGAATAATACGAATACATCGAAACATCAAAATGAGTTGGTTGACGAACACGCATAAAACAAAACTTGAAATATACATTTATATTTATACATATGTTCATAAATAAAACCGAAAATTTAAAATGGATCGGATTTTCGGGTTTGAAAAGTAACGAATGTTACACAAAGATAGAAAAAGATTACGGAGCTTAGAAAACTCATAGTGGCGACAATAAAGAGCAATTGACCCGGCCGGACAATGTTCGATCGAAGCGTCGGCCGGCGGAGCCACCGGTTTAAACTCTAAACCTATACCCTAATCAAGGAAAAACGATTCGACTTACTCTTGGGTTAATCGGGAATAACTCACCGATAAGTCCTTACGGGCACCCATAATTTTGAACTAACCTGGTGAAAGATTGAAGGAAACTTGATAAAATGCGTTTGGAGAATAATGAGGAAGTGTAGAAGAAAAACTAAAGAAAATGGGCAGTTGATAATATTAATAAGCAGTTATTGGGAACTGCTATTTGCATAAACCACCCAATCAATCACATCAACTGTCTTGTTAGAAATTCAAAAAATAAGCAAAACCGTTCAAAGCCTCGAAGCCTTTAAGCAATAACAAAATGTGTGCAAAAGTCAGACGCCTTTGAGCCTACTTCCCAAAAACCTCTGACTTAGGGGGCTGATGAAGGGGGTAGCCCAAAATCTAGTAAAATGACTTTCACACATTAACGCTAAAAAGGTTAGAAGGTTAAAAGGTTCGTTTTCCCACCCAATTAAGGAAAACAAGTACGTGAACAGTAAAAGAACGTAACAGTAACACGTCAAATCACTGTTCACATCATTCCTCAACCGTAAAAGAGGGGATATGCTCAGAAAAGTATATTATTATATATTGTTAACCACAGGTCAAAAGCCTCCCACGAATAAAAACGGTCAGCCCTCTACCAAACAAGAGGTTAACTAGTTTACCCACGGACAAAAGGCTTGCATTCCTTTCTCTATATAAATTATGTAAACTCAGTCTTGAAGTACACCAGATCAGGGAGTTTAACATATACTCTCTGATCTTCTCTTCTTTCTGGAGAAACTCGCACTTTGCATGTTTCTTTCTAACTCCAAAAACTACATAGCTTCATCAAGAACTCGTATCCGAAACCAGTTCCAAACATCTCGGTCTTGGATCCTTGGGGAATCATAACTAATAACAACTAAACTAGTGAACCTCTCTCTATGTTTTGCAAACGTAGAAGGACACGACGACCTGCGTTAGGTTAACTGGAACCCTTGAAGCCTGTTAGCCTAACCAGTCTATTCACGATCATTGGTCTTATAATTGTTGTAGCAACATATACAAAGAAGAAGAGGGAAGAGATGGTTAGTTGGTTACCAGAGTGCATGTAGCCGGAGGACAAAGAAGAGAAGGACGTCCAGAAAGAGCACCGTCAATTTTAAAGAGCCAAAGGCAATGCACAACGTACAATCACAATAAGCTACAAAATGATGAATTCTATGTTTGGGAGAGGCCACCGACATTCCGTTGTAATATATATATATATATATATATATATATATATATATATATATATATATATATATAGGGTTTGGATCTAATACAAATGAAATTAATGTGCTAAACGTGAGAATCAAATAGAATAATTATATATACAAGTAAAGTAATTATGTAATTACTCTTTGATGTAAATATGTTTGAACTCGCGTTAATCCGATACAAATCTCAGATCTGATTCTATAATTAACCTAATACGGATCTAGTTCGTAATTGCCATTGATCATTAGTAATACGTTATAGATATATATTAGTTGTATGTATGTGAATAATATTAATACTAGAGTGAAGCTTGAGAGTGAATCTGGGCAGAGGTTCGATAATTAAACTCAAATACTTTTTATGAAATGTGGACTAAAGCCACTATATATAGAAGATGGATCTAGTTCGTTAACATTCCATAACGAACTAGAATCCACTTCGTTACTTACACTTAATAACAATAACTTAACGAATCACCCCCTGATTCGTTAAACATCCTTAACGAATCAGGAGGGATATTAACTTAGATCTAGTTCGCTAAACATCCTTAGCGAACTAGACTATACCTTAACGAACTACAAAGATAACTTAATATTTTATTACATAAATAAAACGACAAATACATTAAAGATAGATACAAAGACTCAAGACGCAAAACCTTGTACTAACAGACACCCCTCGTGTTGAGCTCTTTGTCTTTACTTTACTTGAAACGCTTGGACCTCCAATCTCTGCAGCTATGAATCCCGTTCTCATAACATACACGCACGACGCGTTGAAACTGCATAACCAGATCATAGTCTTCATTGCGCTCGATCAATATCTTATTCTTGTGTAGCACGTCGTTGTCGGTTTTGGTTAAGTTAACAAGCCACATCGGATCGATGATCTTGATTAGCTCGGTCTTTAACCCTTTACCCATGAGAATGACGGCCTCGCCAGTTCGGTTGTCGTAGTACCAGCGGTTGAAGGATAAATATATGTGTTGATTCATCGGCTTCACCGGAACAAGCTTCATAGTCTTCGGCGGATTTACTTTAAGAACCAGTTTTCTCCAGCCAGTCCTCGGGTCAATATCATTAATACGCTTACGAATAGGAACATGTGGCTTAAGAAACTGAAACACATGGTTGACCTCAAATAACATATATTTATGAAACCAATCTGCTAATCGATTTCCCCCACGGTTGATAAATGGACGACATGCAAGGGTCCGAACGTCCCACCGTGGTAATGAGAGATCATCAGTTATCTTCTCATAATATTGGACCCCTTTCTCCCATTTAACAATACACACTTTCAACTCAGAATCAAATAACCAAGAGATAATATTACCTTGAACCTTTGACAGGTCTTGAATGACGTCATCTGATTGGCTTTAGCCCGAGCAACAGCTTCGTCCTTTTGTTCCTGATCCACAAACCGATACACATCAATAATCTTACTCACTTTCTTACTTCGATAACTAAACCATATTTGAATGTCAGCATCAGTCGTGTTTTCAAGCGAATCAAATCTTGTATCAACCACCCTTTTACCCTTTGATACTAGATCCAACTCATCTTCAGTTGCTTTGAATGTTTCCTCAGTAAATACTGGAGCACCCTGATCAACGTTAGTGTTTTGAAACAGATCAGGGTATTCCTCAGCTGTAACATCTTCGACCTCAACCTCCTCTTCATCATAAATAAAGGCCGTATTCATCTGAATTGTCGGATCATTCAAGATCTCTTCATCGTTATCAACCTCAACATCGGGCTCAGCTTCTAACACTGTCAATTGATCATCATTCAATCCAAGCAATAACATAAATCTGCTCTTATGTTAGAGACCTTTCCACAAACTCTCCCTCTACAATCTCATCCGCGTTCACAACACTTCTCCCCATTCCCTTTTCATCAACAAAAATAATTGTATTGGCCTCGATCATCTCAATCGGTTTGGCAGCCGTATAATCATGAAAAGTAACAATCTGCTTGCCTGAATCATCAACAGAACTCGTACCTGCACCAGAGGCTGGGTCTTGAGTTTGTTTAGTCTCACCACCAGCACCAGACTCATCCGGATCCTCATCATCATTCTTGAGCTTTTTCAGCGCATCATCTTTGCACGTAGTTGCAAAATAAGCTTCTCTTGTTCTTTAATTTTCACCCCCTAAGACTCAACAATCTCACGAAGGGACTTTGTTTCCTTTTGACAGAAGGAAACATAGCTAAGCAGCTTCCTCTTGTTCTCCATCATACGTTCTTGAGTCATAGGATCCGCAGACATTTGATTTTCATACAAATGTAGTAGACTTAATACCATGCTCATATGTTGATCGTGAGGTGATGCAACAAAAGAAGGAGGAATAGGCTGAACTGGACCCATAGGACGACTGAGCCTCAGAAATGAAATATCTGGTGGAGGCATCATTGTTGGTGTTGGAGGAATCACCGAAGTAGCAGTCGTCGGCCTTGGTACAGTAGATAAAATTGAGTGAGGAATCGTACCAAGTTGTGGATCCAAAGTAAGCGTAGTCGTCAATGTAAGCTCCGGAGTGCTAGTAGTAAGCTGGGCCGCCGGGCGTTGAGGAGTAGACGACCTTGTGGGTTGAACTCCAAATGAGATGCCAGGTCCAGCCGACACTCGACGCTTAGAAGAGCCTTCAGAAGCTAGCTCTTTACCCTTTCTCTTACGTTGAGCTGCAATTGTAGCTACTAACGCCGCTTCAACCGCAACTTGTTGTTCAAGGATAGCAGCATCTCCATCACCACCATTACCACCATTACCACCATCATCACCATCATTACCTCCATCATTCCCACCTGGTCCCTCCTCACGCTCAGAATCTGAATCGTCATGGATCCAACGATCATTGTCAAGACATACATAGTCTTGATTCACCAAATGACCAATCAAACGTTTGGTCCTAGGTGTCTCATTTCGATAGATCCTCATTCGTCGTATAGAATCTGCTGACATGTGATCGAATTCCAACACATCATATACCAATGTTTGATCAATGACCAAATTTGTAATCAAGTCTTGAATAATTAACTGGAGGAAACGTGGATACACTA
>NW_027501323.1:0-87108 GCF_021521415.1 Bidens hawaiensis | reverse complement strand
TGTGGTAATGACGCATTTTCACACTCAGTTCGTTAGTGTTCGGTTAAGTCAATGAACATGCTTTTTCTTTAATTAAACATATCAAATCTAACTTTTAGACCTTATAAACATTGTTTGCACATTTTAAAATGTTGAACATAAACCCGAATCAACCTTGGGTTCTTTCCCGATAAAAACAGACAACTCGCTGAAATTTTTCTCCTTTAATAAAGATTTGGTTGGTTATTCAAAAATGAACCGAACTCGTCAAAATTAACTAACACATATTTTAACCAAAATTTCTTTTGAATATAAAAGAAATAAAAAATTAAACACTCCTTTTTCTTGAATCTTAAAGTAACTAAATTTTCAAACTCTATTTTTTTAAACAAACCTAGAACCGAATCCGCGACCTTTACATTTCCATCCTTTCATTATTAGCATATTTCTTGTCGAACAGAGCATGTCCGGTTCACTCGCTAAAGTGATTTTCATCTTCCACTCGCTTAATTTAACGAGTGAGTTTTCATAACCTCTTTTTCCATATTTTTACATTTTTGGGGTGTAGCGTGGTACATAATTTCATTGTTATTTCATTTTTTTATATTTGTAAACCAAATTCACATATGTGCCTAGTAGGTATTTGTTTAATATCATATTGCTTATAAATTATGTGATTACGTGCTAGTTGTTTTACTATGTTTCTTGTGGAAGAGACGCATACGCAAACTGGATTTTGAAGTGGAAGGTTTGACGGGACGTATCCACGCGCCTAATTC
This sequence comes from Bidens hawaiensis, assembly GCF_021521415.1. Taxonomy (NCBI): domain Eukaryota; kingdom Viridiplantae; phylum Streptophyta; class Magnoliopsida; order Asterales; family Asteraceae; genus Bidens; species Bidens hawaiensis. Next base: position 86,350 of record NW_027501323.1, on the reverse strand, counting down.
TTCAACTTATGTTGGAATGCACGGTGGTTCTCATCTATTACTCTTAGTAGGTTGACCTTGTCTCAATACAAACGGGGGTTCCTTAGTAAATTTGGCTTATGTCAAAGAGAAAGGGAATATGATGTATTTATTTTCTTTTTTACATTATGATTGAGACGTTACATCATGACACGTGAATTTATGTTTTCATATTATACACACACACACACACACAAAACCTTATGAACTCTCACCAACTTTATAGTTGACAAAATATATTATTTTAAACGTTCTACAAGTTGAAGTTTGATTTGACGATCGAGAGAAAACACATAGTTGGAATTTTTGGATATTATTAATGAATATTGTTTATTAATCTTGATATATTGTTATTTGATTTTTAGACAATTGTGTACTTGTAATTTGATTAAATAAATTAAATATTATTGTCACTGTAATACTATCTTCGAGCTATCAACAATCAACGTGCCGCCACGATATGTAATTGTCACACACCAACTTAGGGCCTAGAATTGTGACCATCAGTTGGAACCTGTTTTTGTAAATATATCAGAGTTGTGTAGCGGAAGACTTTAAGTTATAAAATATTAATTTATATTGAAAATTTACTCGGGAATTAAATACCCGAGTGTGCTAGTACAAATATTAATTATTTTATCATATTAGAAAGATTTAAATTATCAAAATTGAGCCATCTTGTAACACGAGCTTCTATATCCATGATGACTTATAATCCTTGCTATTTCTATTGAACTTAATTACCTGCAATGTATGTGTGTGTGTGTGTGTGAGGGGGGGGGGGATATAATACGCCAGCTATGGCTGGTGAAAGTTTGACTCTAAATCATTTAAACTATTGTTATAATACAAATATAGTTTTTTGTACAAGCTCAGCGGAAATTTCCTTTATTTCCAGGATTTGTACCACTGTCATACACACAATTCAAAAGTTCTTTAAGCCACATAGCCCCTTTGGAGAACTTGTTATGACTAATTGTTCAGTTATGTTTGGATCTAGACACATGTGTAATCGGCCTGAGTTTCTTTTATTTTCTATTTTTTGCATTATAACATTTTTAGAGATCACGTAATCTCATGTAAACATTTGACTGACTCTTTAAGCTAAACAACTTGTTCATCTTATAGAGTATAAATATGTTTTGACAGTTTGTAAAGGTTTAACGTATTTACATGTACTGTTGGTGGTTCGTTTGAAAACCTTATTGTATGAATGATGTTAACCTATATATAAATAGATTTGTAAAAATACCTGGATGGTGTTTCTTCCTCCAGCTAAAGACCAAACTGGCATGGTTTTAACATTTCAAACCTCGTTTATAAAGACTGGTTTAATTTATAGGTTAAAACTTAATTCTGAATAAAATATTAAAATTTAATGACCGTCTAGTAATAAGACGGTCCGTCTCATTCAACTTTTTCCTAATTGCATAATAGACCATATACTTAAAGTTTGAAAGAAGACCGAATGGTCCTTAACTTTGAAAGTTGGCAAAAATGGCATGGAAGTTTTCGGGATGTTACAATCGTCCGCCTAAGGTTGTGTAAGGCCCCGGACCTGGTAGCCCTACTTTAGCGTTGGATTTACTCATAAACACAGTTCTACAAATCAGAGTTTATTAAAACTTTCGCGGAAACGATAATTTAAATCATTCGTTACAAAACATTAAATCCTTTCTTTAAAACCATGATAATAAACATCATATTTAAAACACCATTTCTGTTCATCTTCAGATGCCAGCCGCTCAATCCGTACCATGTGCCAACCTCATGCTAGCTCTTTAATCATATTCACCTGCGTGCATACTAAAAGTCAGCTACGCTGAGTGAGTTCTAGTTAATCAGACGAAATACAATACATACACATATCTTACACACATACATATCTTAACCTTGTATAAATATCCATAAGAGGAACGTCACATAATATCTATTAAAAGAACCATGGCTATTGCCCACGCTATATATATATATATTCCATAGATGGATGCTCTGTATAAATTCTCCATAGAAGGATGCTCTATATACTTCCATAGAAGGAACATCCTATATATTTCCATAGAAGGAACACTATGCTTTCCATTAAAGGAACACTGTGCTTTCCATTAAAGGAACACTGTGCTTTCCATTAAAGGAACACTATGCTTTCCATTAAAGGAACACTCAATGTGTATTATCCGTAGAAGGAACTATGTACATAATTTATTATTTAATATCCATATAAGGAGACAATCACTATACTTGGCAATACATGCAATATCCGAAGATCGTTCACGAACCGACAAGCAATCATCTTTACATTACATACAATATTCAAGTCCATATTTATAAATGACAGTACGTGCAATATCCGAAGATCGTTCACGTACCGACAAGCAATCATCTTTACATTACATACAATATTCAAATATTTATTTATAACATGACAGTACGTGCAATATCCGAAGATCGTTCACGTACCGACAAGCCCTCATCTTTACATTACACACAATATTCATATCTATTTTATTAACCTGACAGTACGTGCAATATCCGAAGATCGTTCACGTACTGACAAACAATCATTCTCATTCAAGACATATATAGATAACATATAAATCATATATGGCATACACTTACCAATTTAGGGTAAGTGTATTAACTATCACATCGAGTATGCACACAACCCCGAAAACATAACCAGGAATGGAGCTAGAAACTCACCTGAACTCGGTTACGTTCACTGTTGATGGTTACTCCTTCCGAGAGGTGTGTACGGCTAATTTTATAACAATTACACATAATGATTAACTATCACTACCCATATCACGTTTCTAGTATAACAATAGCCCACAACGAACGGGGGTCCGGGGGCAGCGCCCCTGGCAGCGGGGTTCTAGGGGCGGCAGCCCCTAGCGGGGTCCAAGAGGCAGAGCCCCTGGTTGGGTTTAAGCTGGTTCGTTAGATTCATTCGCTGTCTTAGTTCGTTATTTTTCATCAGCTGATTCGTTATAATATCATAACGGATTGACGAGTAGCGAAACCTTCTGATTCGTCATCTTATCATAACGAATTGGCATATAACGAACGACCTGATTCGTTGTCTTATATAGTGAATGGATAGGTAACGACTTGAGGGTTCATTCGTTATCCAGGCATGCAAATGTGTCCCATTCGCCATGGCTGCTTAACGAATCAACAGAGATTCGTCTGTTCTTATCCAAACCTTGACTAAAGAGGTCAAGGTCAAAATTGATAAGAACACCCGCAGTCAAACTTATCGGATCTGCAATTAGCACCTCAAATCTCAACGGAATAACACGAGTTTGGTATCCCTGAACTCGTAATCACCTCGCCTACAAACCCTAAACATCAAATCGGCCAAACATCAATGTTTAAGGGGTGCGATTTAAGCATATAGATTACGGGTTCTTTTAGGTTATCAATTAACCCATCAAATGTTAATCGATTTCCATAGGATTTGTTGCTTTGGACTCGTTCATAACATACTATAACAGATCTATGATTTCCCAAACCAAACCGAATCTATATGAACGATTTCTAAATATAGACGTACCTTAAACGAGTCGGTTTACGAACACGGTTAAGCCTTGATGTTGTTTTGGTTCTTCACGAAGATCTAGCACCAACGGGTTCAGGTGTCCACCTTCGAATCTTGGCACGGGTTATAGGATGGTGTTTGTGTGTGTTTATCAAGGTGTAGGCTATGGTGTAGATTTGGATAAAAATGGAAAGGATTAGGGTTTAAGGGGCATTTATACTCCCTTAAGCCCATGGACCTAAGGCCCATCTTTCCTTTTTGGTCCATCTTTAATTCTATTAACCAAGCCCGCTACCCCTAAAGCTTTATTATCATATTATCCCACTAACTCAAATAATTCACCCGACGCAGGTATAACATTAAATATTATTCTAGAATTTTCGGAATGTTACAGGTTGGGATGTTATAGTCAAATGGATTATTAAAATCTTCAAACAACAACATCAACTGTTTCTCACTGTTGCCAAACCTTATCTCCCCAGCACAATCAATCACCGCTTGTGTTATAGCTAGAAACGGTCTACCCAATTGACAATTAGTTTTGTGTTTTTCACACTTTTAACATAACCCAGTACCAAAAAGTTAACTGTGTAGTAAGGATTCTCTACTTTAACAATCGCGTCTGTTACTATGCCTCGAAGAAGCGTATGAGTGATAGGCTGACATCACGTGGCGCCTACCTTTTGTAGAGGACCAAATCTATATAGATCTTACAAAGATCTCCGCATGATACATACCCAAGATCCAAGATCTAAAAGGGCCCGGTCAAATGGATGTCCTCCAACTTGAATTGAATTAAGGGGTGTTTCTAGATCTTGAAGTTTGCTCGGGAAACATGTTGTGACTAGTTCTACTAAAGCTAAAGGATATGGGATGGTATTAGCTTCTTCATTTTAACAGTTTTCACAAAAAAAGTTTTTCAAAAGTTTTATTGTGAAATGGTTTCTAGTTCCCACTCGATTAGTATCTGGACGTCCTCCACCACCCCCACCAATTAAATGGGATGGAGGAATGACTTTCGCACTAAAAAGATATGATCATTTGAAATTATACTTACAACATTGATGTGCACGTTCTTAGAGATCGAATTATGATGTTGTGGATTCACATTGATATCACTAGGTAGCTTGCACGTATTCTTCTTGACTTGATCTACCTCTTCCGCCAATTCCCCACTTTTTTCTAAAGTTGCTTGAGGTTTCTCTTGAATCTCTATCATTGGCACCACTTCTTGTACGTATAATCTTTCTTGTGTGCCATTGTCGTCAATAATAAAGCCATCATATCATCGAGGGTGGTAGAACTTTGTTGATTACCTTATCTTGATTTTGGTACTATATAGACTCTAAAAATCTCACTCAACGTCATTTAAGGTAATAAATCTTAATCTTTTAATAGAAATTGGAGACACTAAACTTCTGAAAATTTCACTAGCATCCAGGGCAAAGTTTTATGGGCTCTATTTGTTCTATCTGTTTACGTTTTTTTGCTACAAATTGGGTTCTGTTTGTTCTATCTGTGTCAAAACTAATACTCTTTTCCATCCGTTCATTGGTGTGTTATTGATATAAATACTCCATGAATTTTGACTATTAATAAAACCTTTAGTTAAACTATATATTACACTTATTCTTTGACTAAAAGAATTACTTTTCAACACATATATACATAAAATTGGACTGTTACATTGCACACAATACCCTAGTTTCAAAATGTTATTATCTAGATTTGGAATGAGATTTAAGGTATATATGTTGTAAGTTAAGATTTGATTAGGAACTGTGAGCATATATATCCTAGACCACACTTTAATCAATTAATTAATTAATGATTAAGAAAGCTACAATTATTACAACAAGACTCATATTCTTGTACAAAGATATTGGCCAAAGCTGCATCATTTTGCCTGTAGCTGCCCCAACATCAAAGATTCATCCCCTTTTCTTTGCTTTTCTTTCTCTATCACCATTTTTTTTCCTTTTTCCTTTTAGCTTTCTATCTTTATCATCTCCCACTTGCCCTTCTGGTTTCTCATTTATTGATCATTACCATATTTCAAATCCAATAATCCTTTTGGACGTCAATGATCAATCAGTCTTATCTGAATGTTCCACCAAACGTTGGTGTCCAGAAATCGACCGTTGTTTCGTGTGTTACTGGAAACGTGCTTGAAACAGGTACCAAACATAGCCCGCGACTTCTTAGGTCTTGTCTTGGCCCTTCTGGTGGTTTATCCGGAGTCTACACCAACAGACGAATATTAGTTAATTAAATGCAAATTAAAAACACAACATTCTGGATTAATCAATAAATTAATATTTAAAAGTTACCTGTTGCTGTTGTTGCTGTTGCAAGATGGGAGCTCCATTTTTCATGTATGGAGTACTTAGAACCTGAAATTCATAAAAATTTAGATGCAAAGATTAACTAATTTATTTTCAAATGAATACATGTGTGTTTTAAAGTAATGTTATAGACTTACACCAACATGTTCATGTAAGAACTTGATATAGTCAATAGCTTCGGATAATACAGATGCTGTATCCGTCTGTAACAAATGAATAATTCAAACAAAACCCATAAATAGTTATTAATTAAACTAAAAAATAACTTTGTTTAAACATATGTGAGGCATAACTAGAAATCAAATGTCTTTTCACAACTGATTTTCAACCAGTCGCAAAAGACCTCATGCATGGGTAAAATCCTGATTGCATTGCGACCGTTTGTGGGTTTGTGAATAACCCATCATTGTGGCTGGATTGCGATAGTGCGCATAACAAAACAAAACATTCATTTCTCTAATCTTTTAACTATTAAAAAATTAAAGAAAATTGTATCATTCTCGCCCATATCTTATAAAATTAAAAATATATATATACATGAACAAGTTAGTTTAATTGTTCGTTTATTTATAATATACATAGATAGGTTATGTGTAGTTAGATGACACAAAATGGAAAAAAAATGTATGAAAACTAAAAACTAGTGTGGTAGTTTTTTTAATGCATATAACTTAGCATGTTTATACATGTAAGAAGTGTAAATATAAAAAACATGTACTTTTAACTAAAAAATCAAGTGACATAAATTTATTCTTTTTAATCTTGTAAAAGTTTGGTATCACGTAATTATTGTCAATGTATATATACATTTTAAAAAAAGCTAAGGATATTTGGAAAAACAATAAAAAAAATCTGATCATACTTTTCCGAAAGGTGAAACTAATTGTTGGAGTGCAGTGATTCTGTCCCCCATCTTCTCTTTTTTCACCTGAAAAATCCAAACATAGATTTCTTTCATTCTGTGGACATTAGAAATCAATTAAATAAATAATAATTGACCTAAAATTAAAAGCAGAAACAGATGATATTCTTTTTTTTTTTTTTTAAATTGACCTAATCACCTAAATGGTTCGTTAACGAAATCCAATCATTGAATAACTGTAATTTAATTTAAGTTACGATATTTAACAAGTAATTCGCTAGCAAAATAACAATAACAAAACTATAATAAAATAAATTAATTATTCCATAATACCTTAAAAGCCTGTATAGTTGATTGGTTTTCGTTTCGGGGTCTTTTGTTTGATGATGATTCACTAGTACTCTCTTTCACTACTTTGGATGTAATCTGTTAAGTATATAAAAATAAAAATCAATTTTTTTCTAATGAAATTAAGAAAAAGAGTAAGAGAAAGTAGGGTTTGAATGAAATTGTAGCAATAATAATATTGGTCATATATATTTCTTATTCTTTATGCTACCTTAGGTTTATCCTCAAAGCTTGATAAAGGTAGTTGCATTTGTAACGATGGAAAAAAGCCAGATCGCATATCATTTACTCCACCCGTAGCCGAAGCATTCCAAAACCTCGCGTTGTTAGCAAAGTGCAGTTGGTTCGCACCCATATCCGGCAACTGCGCTTTTGAAGGTGAGTTCACCACAAAATCTTGAGGTTGAGAGGAATATTTGGACCAATTAGACGTTGACAACTCACTGCTGCCGCCGGGTACATTCAGGCCGCCGTAGCTTGATTGATACAAGGAATAATTACTCATTCCTTGATTTTGTTCAAAGCTAGAATCTTGTTGTTGTTGGTTGTGGTCTGAACCGAATAAAGTTTGCATTATTGTAGAAGGGGCTCCATATAAATCCATATTTTGAAAGCTTGAATTTAATCCTTGGCATGTGACTATGCTTTCGGTGTCACTATCCTGTACTGGTTGATCCAAGTGGAAACCCCTAACGTTAATTTGCTTGAACTCTGATGATGAATCTTGTGAACTGGCAGGATACATCTTTTGCGGTCTCCATAGGTTATTTTCAAGCGGAATATGGGTTGTGTTTGAGCTCAAGCTATTATCTTGATCTTGAAGTAGATTCCTAAAACCACCATCACCTTTTTGATCTCCACGACTACAAATTAATTTAAAGTAAAGTAAATAAATTTAATTTACAAGTGATTAAATGTTTAAAAGAAATACAATATTAATATGTGCAATAAAGAAAAAGATGGTTATCAAGAAATGTTAGTGGACATACAATAAAGATTGATTCCAATCCAACGACTGTGGAAGTGACTGTGATGGAAGTCCCAACTCCATCATGGGTAAGGTGGTGTTAACGCGTGTGCCGTCGCCACCTGTGTTTGCCGTTGTCGAGGTGGTGGTGTCTCCGGTGGTGGTTTGGGTATCTTGGAATAGATTGATGGAGTTGGTGACAGAAACTGAATCTAAACAAGGTCTTGCTCTTGAAAATGAATTATCCCACCAATTATCGGCCATGGTTGCGGTTTCAATCGAAGATATCGATTGGTCAGATGATCCTTTGTCAAATGAAATGAAAAGGGTGTGATTGATCCTGGTATTTATATGAGGTTGAAGATGAAATTTGGAGTGTGGGTAAGGGTAGGGGTGGGAGTAAACAAAGGAAATGACAAGAATATGGTTGACTTTTGTTGTTCAAATGAGATAGTAGACAACATAAAATTCTTTGTTGAAATCAAATTCAACTGGTCATCACTAACTATAGATATTTTTCAGCCAATCTTATTTCATTCTCTTTTATTTTAATAATTTTCTTTTCCATTTAGGTTCTTTTTTCAAGGTATATATATGTGATTTGTTTGGAATTTTGACAAATTAAAAGAAAACAATAAAACGTATCCATATAGATAGTATCTAACTTTATGAGTGACTCTAATTCTTTGTAACCTGTGTTAAATCTATTTCCCTGAAATGTGGAGAAAATACGCCTTTAATATGTTGGTGAATCTAAACGTTTTATAAATATTTATTTGACAAGATAGTTTCTGTACAAGCTCAATAGAAACGTCTCTTATTTCTGAGATTTGTACCACTTGCCACACACACACAATTACAGTTCTCCGAGGGAGAACTAGCACTCATTGGAGAACTTGGTTATGATTGTTAGTCTGCAGCCACGTAGCCTTGATTTATAGACTAGACATATGGTTTGGATCCAGACACATGTGTACTCGGTCTGAGTTGCTTTTATTTTCTATCTTGTATATAATAGGGATCACATGATCCCTTAAATCCTTAAATGTTAGAAATCACGTAATCTCATATAAATATCTGACTAACTTGTTAAGATAAACAACTGTTTATCTTAATAACTTATTGTAAAGTTTTAACGTATTCACCTGTGATTGTCTGCTCTGAATGATTGGCGATCTCGTTTGAAACCCTGTGTGAATGAATGATAATTAATTTATAATGAAATTGGTTTATATAAATATCGGAATCATCTCTTGATCCGGCTACAGACCTTTAGTCTGGTTTTGATAGCTTTAAACAATGATTGATCATTTGTTTGAATAAAAATATATAGACCTGTAGTATTTCTGTTTATTTACAGATCATGTGTGTTTCTTCTTCATGAAGAAACAACTATATATATAATATGTTTCTTCTTCAAGAAGAAACGTCAATTATCTATAATCTTTGTATGTAAAATTTTATGTTTCTTAATTATGAAGAAACACTATTTTGACTATACTCGCTGTATGTTTTTTAATTATAAAGAAACATTATTTTAACTATAACCTTTGTATTTATATATTTGATCAAAGTCTAGGCTATACCCCCCGAATAGGGTCTAAGCCATGTAACATAATAATAAAAATAACTTAGGCAGAACCCCTACCTTACACGGGTATTCGGAGTTATACGCCTAAGCTTGTACAGGCAGCACTCCTACTATGTATTGCAAACTGGGGCTTAGACCGTTAGAACCTCAGTTCTTGGCACGCAAAACGAGGCTAATTATGTGTGAGAGTGTGTGCTTTGGTGTGAAAGAGAATGTGTCGTGAACCCTAATGAGTCACTGGCGAGTTCCTTCTCATAGCGCGAAGGAACAAAAATCAAGTTGTTCGCGTAGCGCGAACCGACTTCAAATTTGCTGAGTCACCAGTGAGTCTGCCACGTATCGCGTAGGGCGAAGAGAAGATAGGTGGGTACTTCGCGTAGCGCGAAACTACCCAACCTTGGGTTATGTGTTTTGTCCTTCGCGTGTCGCAAAGGTTTTATATCTGATCTGTTTGCGTAACGTGAAGGATCAAGAATTCAGATTTTTCATTTTTGGTCCTTTTATTTTTGGGAGCTTGTCACTTATTGATCTAAATTCCATTGTTCAAAAATACTAAGACGGCTATCAAGCAACACGCGGTGATGCGAGCATGCGCCATCAAAGTGCCACATTGCCCCCATCGCCCATGCCTAATGGTTCTGCTTCATATGATGCTCCAAACAACTTTCACTTCAAGAATTTCACTAGTGTTAACCACCTTAATACCTTGGAGAAGAAAATGCCACTACATTGCGAATTTCCGGACGCTAAACGGACTAAGTTCGCTTCAAGCGTCTTTGAAGAACAAGCTCTCACTTGGTGGAACACTTTCAAAACCAACCAAGTAACCGAGTTGGTTGTGTTCATGCCTTGGGATGAACTCAAGGAAGCTATGAAGAGAGAATTTTGCCCTAAACATGAGTTGCAAAGGCTTGAGACCAAGTTTTGGGAACTCAAGCAAATTCGTGGTGATGACTCTACCTACTCCAACCTTTTCCGGGAGCTCAGCCGACTAGTACCTCACCTCGTAACACCTGTGTCCCGTGGTATTCGGAACCCTGATGTTGTGGTTAGTCGTGATATTGGTGGTGATGGCTTGCCAACGATCTTCCGTGATGTTTCCCTTTCTGATGATCATGTTAAGGATGGAACCCTGTCTCTAAAGGACTCTAAGCCTACCCCTGACAATTACAAAACCAAATCCTCAACTGATGCTAAGGTTGAACCCAAACTCATTCCACATTACAACAATACTTCACACCACAACAAGAAACATAAACCCAATCACCAAAATGATGCTATCAACTAAGCACAACCCGATCCAACTGTCTCAAACAAGAAACCTTACTCTGGTCCTTACCCTTTATGCTCCATTTGTAACTATCATCATCCGGCTAAATCCCCATGCCGCCTTTGCACCCAATGTAACTGTTAAAGTCACCTTGCTAATTACTTGTCGCGTGCCACCTGAGGCACAAGCCGTCCCACAACGGTCAGCGCCGCCTACTCAACCCGGTTCACTTACTATACGTGCTTGCTACAATTGTAGAGACCCCAATCATCACCACAACAGGTGTCCTCACCTTGTCCATTCTCACCAAGCCATACACGCACCCTGCTACATTACCCATGCTCATCAAGTCCAAACCTACCAACCCACATCCTTCAAACTCCACCAGTCAATCAAGATCATTCCTACCTAACCCAAACCTATCAAATCCCATACCCACAAGCTCAAGTTTACCAAACTTACTCTAACCAAACCCCACTCGTGCAACCCATTCAAGCTCAGCCTATTCAAGCTATCCCAAATCAATCCACCTCGACTACTCAAGTTCTTATGGATCCAACTCATCAATGTGCTCCAGGTCAAATGAATCAAGCCAACCGTAACTAAGCTACTCAAAGACTCTAAAGACTCTTGTTGATTGCGTTATTATATCTTAATTTATTTTGTCTTTTCCAATTATTTATTGTAATGACCCTTTATTTGATTATGTTATTGAACAATTTCAATTTGAATTATATATCCTTTACGTGCTTTATCACATGAATAAAGTTTATTTTATCTCTCAAATCTAATTGTTTATGATACCGTACTTCTATCTTATTTTTTCATTCTAGTTCATCACGAACCACTTCAATCTCAACTTCAAGTAACCCATTTTGTCACACCCCGACCAAAGGCGGCAGAACATGCCGGGGCGTAACGTATTGATTGGACAGTAGCTCGAAAGACACTAATTAAAGTGACAATAATTATTTAATTCGTTAATAACAAAACAAGTACACAAATTCAATAAACAGAACAACAATTGCATCATGTTTTGTATTTTTAATAATATCCTAAGGTAAAACTAAATTCTTCGATCTTGAACAATGTATATTATTTGTACCTGTAGCATGTATAAAAATAGAGTTTGTCAACACGAATGTTGGTGAGAATACATAAGTTTTAGTTGAGATACATATATAGATAAAAAACCACAATCCATATGTAAATGATGAATATTACTGTTTCTATGAAAATATAAACAACAAATTAGATGTGGACCCGTTCTCATTGATACGAAATTAATGTATTTGGCTAAATGTATGATCATACTAGATGAGGATGAGATACCAACCACCAAACATAAAATAAACAATTAAGCACATAGAGTATTATCATAGAGCATGCAATAATCACACATAAACATATATTGAATTGTGTTTTGAATAGATGTGGAATAAAAATGAGTAAAATAAAGTATACATGCTACCCCAAAAATATAAAAGATGGAAAAAGGGGGATATGTAAACTCACCTCAAAGATGAAGGAAGATGATTAAGATAGTGAGAACGAGAAAAAGAGTCACGCGCGAACGTTAAAGCCTATGAGAAAACGAGAACAATGGACTTGCTAAGTACGGTATTTATTATGGACACTATTTAAACGATATTATAATAATTTAATATTATAGATAAAGATTTATCATATAAAACAATTATTTTAAATTATAGAAAAAAAATAAAAAAACATAACTTAATAAATATTATTTGTAGTTGTATAAATAGGTTATAAAATTAATTTACTTGATTACATATCAATTAAAACATTAGTTTCTAAGCATACTATATATATATATACACACACGTATATACCTTTAAGCATAATATGAGAACAAAGTCGGTTTTTCTAAAAAAAAATAATCTTTATTACGTATTATTATTGTTAAAATAAAAGTTAGATAGTTTAAAAAAAGAACAAAGAAAAATAACAAAAAAAAAAACGAGGTGCAGGGGAATCGAACCCGCGACCCCTGCCCCCAAACCTTAACGATTTAACCAGCCGACCAGTCCGTATTATGCAACAAAGGACCAGCCCGTTTATAAATAAACGTACATAGGTTTTTAACCCAAATTGATCAAGAACCCTAGGAAATCAAATTGATAAAACCGTTTACAATTAATCAAAACTAGTTTAGGGCTTTTGATCCTTGCATAAACGCGATCTAAACCATGTATTTGTTTACCTTGATTGATGACGAGAAGAAGGAGAACGATGAACTAGGGTTTGCGGCTCAAGTTGAGATCGAAATTGATATGAACGAGCTTGTATGATAAAATTGCGTTAGGGCTTTGGTTCGTGAGACTGTACTGATTGTGTGGTAAGGTTTAATTGCGTTATATGCGAGTATTTATAGTGTAAACGACCTAAGATGGTCGCGGTTTGGTTATTTACGAGACAACTGTTAATTGATTGGTAATTCCCATGATTAGGGTGTCGGTAGGAGCGGATTTTGGTAAGGAATGATATGGTGGTGTCAATTACGCGTCTAATACCATTAATTATGGATCAAGATTTGAAGGGGGGGGGGTGTTCACTGGATCGGGAAGAAGAAAGGGAGAGGAGGGAAATTTTTAAAATTTAATTGCATTTTGGTCCCTTGTCTATAGGTGGGGGTGCAAAAGTGGTAATAAGTTAGTTAGGGGGGGGGGTATTATAGCATATTGTTCATAGTTATGATTAATAAATAATTAAACGAAATATATATCCTTAAATGAGGGCGGGAATTTATTAGTAACGACCTTTCGAATAATAAATGCGGTAAAAGAAAATAAACAGGTCCGGCTTCGGATTTTAAATTTGACGAATGTTATAGTATTCACAACTTTTTGAAAATTTCGTCCCGAAATTATAGAAAAACATAACATAAAGAAAGAAAGTAAGCGTCAAGAGATTTTTTTATATATATATATAAAATAACACAGATCTTCAGGTGACCCAAATAACGCTACAAACGGAATGTATGATAAGGACATTTATATATAGGATGTACCAGCGGCGTATCCACCATGCCCTTATCACGTCGATATTTGTACCGTTACCCAAAATCACCCTAGGTTCTGAGTTATGACACACAACCGTATTCACCATGAGTTACATGCGAGGACTTTGATAATTATGCGTGCACTCATAATTATTTAGGTTGTCGTATGATGCACATAGTTCGTCCCGTTGTGCGGGTTCGAAAAACAAGGTAAATGAAAAACTTTTTAAGTCGATAAATAAATGGAGCTATCTGAGCAAGAGCAATAAAATAAAAATAAATAAATAAATGAGTGAAATTCGAACAGCATAAATAACTAGTAACAACTTTGCAAAATAAAGCGAAATTACTAAGCTAATCGTCAAAAGTAATAATAACTAAATTAAATAAGTAGATAGAGAGAATTTTGAATAGAAGTACTTAGGCTGATAACAAAATTCACGAATAAGTATTCACATAGACAGGTTCACATAACAAACGAATCACATGATTAGAGAAATATAATAACATATGAGGCTCGAAATCAATACTATAAAATCGAATGAGAAAAGAGTGACGTGAGAAGGAGGTGAGTTTGGAGGGTTTGGGTAGTCATGCATTAAAATATCGAAATAAAATTTGTACGTGTGACTCCTATTAGATAACTATGAACAACACATGTTCATAGTCCCAATTTCCAAAACGTTTGTAGGAAATCGGTCATAGGTAGTTTATGATACAAATACGGTACTATTAGATAACTATGCACATCACCATGCACATAGTCCCGGTGAATAACCGGTCATAGACCACTTAAATCATGATAATAAATTGTGTAACAATAAATAGTGTAATAAACGACAAGATAGGAATAAATAAGAGATTGAACCATTATAAATAACCATAATTCTTATTCATAATAAAAGTAGAGATTTAATGAAGTTAATACATTAGATTTAAATGAAAAGAACTAAATAAAATAAGCGTCTTTTGCGTAGCATGTATTCATAAAGGGTTAGTCTTAGACTTGGGAACCGTTGATGTAACACACTTTCCCTTGAGTAGCTTAGTCACTTGAGGTTGGTTGGTTGATTGGGATTTGGTTGACTTGAATTGGTTGAATGGGTTGGGCTTGAATTGCTTGGATGGGTTGAGCTTGGATTGGTTGAAGTTGATTTACTTGGGCTTGGTAGGCTTGATATTGAGCGGTTTGAGTTGGGTAGGATTGAATTTGGTTCATGTGTGCGAGTCTTGGGCAAGCATTGCGAAAATGGCTAGGGTCTCCACAATTGTAACAAGCTCTAATAGTTGAGGGTGCTTGAGTAAACGGTTGAGCACTAGGTAAGGGTTGGGTAAGAGGTGAGGTAAATGGTTGCATGAAAAGTTGGTTGCGTTCACGACATGTGGTAAAGAGGTGACCAAATCGATTGCAATGGGTGAATTGTCGACACTTGAGGTTAGGAGAATGGTGAAAGTTACACGTATCACATAATTGGTGGGGTCCTGTGTAGGGTTTCTTGGTGGGTTGGGTTTGCGATTGGGCCAAGACATAGTTTTGGGAATTGGACTTTCTTTTATTGTTGCGGAAATGGGGAGAGTTGTTGTGCTTGAATGATTCGGGCTTAGAAGACTCGGGTTTGGGAGATTCGGGCTAAGGTTCTTTGGTGGGCTCGGATGCAGGCTTATCATTGGGCTTCTTGGAATTTTTCCGCGTCAAGGTCCCGGCCTTAACGTGGTTCTCGGTGAGAGTACCGGCTAGGGTGATGGCATCATGGAGCGTTTGAGGGTCATGACTTAGAACGGAGTCTTGGATTTCCATAGGCAAACCCAAGATGTACTTGTCGATTGCACGCTCAAGTGGAGTGACCATGTGGGGAATGAGATGGCTCAGTTCATGGAAACGATCATTGTAGGCGATGTCATTACCACTTTCTTGTTTAAAATTCCAAAATTCCTCTTCCAACTTCCGAATCTCATGTTTCAGGCAGAACTTCTTGAGCATAAGTTTCTTGAGGTCATCCCATGGCAAGGCCATGGCAACCTCAGCGCCAAGCGTGCGCTTCTCACCATTCCACCAATTGAGGGCATTCTTCTTAAGCTTGCTCGAGGCGTAATTGGTTTTCTTGTCCTCGGGACATTCACATTGGAGGAATATGCTCTCCATTTCTTCGAGCCATTGAAGGAAAACGATAGCACCGTCGATACCGTGGTATTCGGGCGGGTTAGCACTCTTGAATTGTTTGAGGGGGTAAGCAATTGGGTTCGGAGTAGTGGATGATGAAGAAGCATTCACAGTTTGCAATTGAGAGATGATTGTTGGGACGGCTTCCACAATTCCCTTGGCGATGCGGGATGACATGCTACGGCCCGAGTTGTTGGTGCGACGGTTACGGTTGATAAGGCGGGAAGAAGACATGCTACAATGACGACACGTGAAAAGTTTATTATGTTTTGGAAAAAAAAGGAAAGTTGTATAACTATGTGAAATTTCTAGTTTTGTGAAAATTCATGAAAAAAAAATTTATAACCTTAACTTAGAAGATCGATGAAATTAATAATTTGAAAAAAAAATTTCATTCTTAACAAAATAAAAAGAAAATTTTAAAAAAAATCTCATCGTTGATTTCAGAGTGTGATCGTCACATGACCACGTTTGATACAATGAGGGTAGCAGATTCATGTACGTTTGGTGTGATATGCT
This sequence comes from Bidens hawaiensis, assembly GCF_021521415.1. NCBI lineage: Eukaryota > Viridiplantae > Streptophyta > Magnoliopsida > Asterales > Asteraceae > Bidens > Bidens hawaiensis. The sequence continues at coordinate 69,706 of NW_027501323.1, read as the reverse complement.
TTGGCCTAATAAGTTCCACACCCTTACCTAACACTCCAAGAAGTCAACCAGGTCTCGCGGTTGATTGAGATTTATGCGCATTGTACTTCCTTAGGCTCACAAGCCTTGGTGTCAAGGGTTCGGTAAACAAGTGGTTCCTCTTACAGTTACTACATATCCGTCCCACGAATCATCCTCAAGGAGAGGGGAGTAAAAAGGCGGTATTTCTTAAGGAATTTACCATTTTTTTTTAAATCGTCCTAAAGTTTTGAAAACAATTTTGAGAGTGAGGCATAGCCTCGGATTAAGTGTGTGATTTTGTGTACAAGAATAATATTAAATCATTAAACAGTATTTAAGCAGTTGCAATCAATAATATAATTCAGGGTACAAACACGTAAAGGCATATCACGTATAGGGACCCTAAGCATTCTACTAGGCCGTTATATCTAACCACCTATCTTATAGCCTTCGGCTCTGATACCAATCTGTCACATCCCAACCAAAGGTGGAACATGCCGGGGCGTAACGTATTGATTGGACAGTAGCTAAAAAATTAATTAAAGCGAGAATTATTTAATTTCATTAATATTAAAACAAGTACACAAATTCAATATACAGAATAAATACATCATACTCTTTGGGTTTAGAATAAATATCCTAAGGTAAAAACTCTTCAATCTTGATCAATGTAAATTACTTGTACCTGTAGCATGTATAAAAATAGAGTTTGTCAACACGAATGTTGGTGAGAATACATAAGTTTTAGTTGAGATACATATATAGATAAAAACCACAATTCATATGTAAATGTGAGTATTACTATTTCAATGAAAATGTAAACAACTAAATAGATGTGGACCCGTTCTTATTGATACGAAATCAATGTACTTCGGTAAACGTATGATCATACAAGATGAGGATAGATGAGGATAAGATACCAACCACCAAACATAAAATAAACAATTAAGCACATAGAGCATTATCATAGAGCATGCAATAATCACACATAAACATATATTGAATTGTGTTTTGAATAGACGTGGAATAAAAATGAGTAAAATAAAGTATACATGCTACCCCAAAAATATAAAAGATGGAAAAAGGGGGATATTTAAACTCACCTCAAAGATGAACGAAGATGATTAAGACAGTGAGAATGAGGAAAAGAGTCACGCGCGAACGTTAAAGCCTATGAGAAAACGAGAACAACGGACTTGCTAAGTACGGTATTTATTATGGACACTATTTAAACGATATTATAATAATTTAATATTATATATAAATATTTATCATATAAAACAATTATTTTAATTTATAGAAAATAAAAACATAACTTAATAAATATTATTTGTAGTTGTATAAATAGTTTATAAAATTAATTTACTTGATTACATATCTATTAAAACATTAGTTTCTAAGCATACTATATACACAAACACACACACGTATATACCTTTAAGCATAATATGATAACAAAGTCGGTTTTTCTAAAAAAAAATAATCTTTATTACATATTATTATTGTTAAAAAAAGTTAGATATTTTAAAAAAAGAACAAAGAAAAATAACAAAAAAAAACGAGGTGCAGGGGAATCGAACTCGCGACCCCTGCCCCCAAACCTTAACGAGCTAACCAGCTGACCAGTCCGTATTATGCAACAAAGGACCAGCTCATTTATAAATAAACATACACATGTTTTTAACCCAAATTGATCAAGAACCCTAGGAAATCAAATTGTTAAAACAATTTACAATTAATCAAAACTAGTTTAGGGCTTTTGATCCTTGCATAAACGCGATCTAAACCATGTATTTGTTTACCTTGATTGATGACGAGAAGAAGGAGAACGACGAACTAGGGTTTGCGGCTCAAGTTGAGATCGAAACTGATATGAACGAGCTTGTATGATAAAATTGTGTTAGGGCTTTGGTTCTTGAGACTGTACTGATGGTGTGGTAAGGTTTAATTGCGTTATATGCGAGTATTTATAGTGTAAACGACCTAAGATGGTCTCGGTTTGGTTATTTACGAGACAACTGTTAATTGATTGGTAATTCCCATGATTAGGGTGTCGGTAGGAGTGGATTTTGGTAAGGAATGATATGGTGGTGTCAATTACGCGTCTAATACCGTTAATTACGGATCAAGATTTGAGAGGGGGGGGGGGGGGTGTTCGCTGGATCGGGAAGAAGAAAGGGAGAGGAGGGAAATGTTTAAAGGTAAATTGCATTTTGGTCCCTTGTCTATAGTTATGATTAATAAATAATTAAACGAAATATATATCCTTAAATGAGGGCGGGAATTTATTAGTAACGACCTTTCGAATAATAAATGCGGTAAAAGAAAATAAACGGGTCGGGTTTCGGATTTTAAATTTGACGATGTTACACATTCCGTTTTGATTTTCAAGATTCGTATATTTACATCAAAAGATGTTTTAGAAATTTCACTTTTTTTAAAAATGTTTTATACATTGATGATCTTTTGGTTTTATACTCAAAACATATTAAAACTTTTAAAAGTTATGTCTTTAAAAAGTTTTTTTAAAGAGACGAGCTATGTGGACCATCTGACGATAAAAGTAATTATGGTTCATAACATAATTCCAAGTCCTTGCATGAAAATCATAATACGTAAATTTTTGTGTCATAATATAGAACCAAATGTAGTTTGGGGTACGATACAAATTAAAGATGATAAGGACATGGTAGATACGTCGTTGGTACATCCTATATATAAGTGTTTTTATCGGATTTTCATTTGGAGCGTCGTTGGTACATCCTTTAAATATGAAATTTATATTTTATTTTCAAATATTTCCGTAGTGTTTATTGATTTTAACACTATTTTGTTTTAGTTATCTTTAATTTCGGGACGAAATTCTCAAAAGTATGGGAGACTGTAACATTTCGAATCTTTAGTCTTCGTTTACCCGATTCGGGATAGTAATTTGGATCTTTCGAAATGTTTAAAGTTTGTATTTATTAGTATTTAACTCGGTTTAACTTAATTTATATTCTCATAACTTTCAAACTCGTCAAATAATACTTAAAAACTCTCTCTTAAAACCGCTTAAAATGGCTAAAACGCATTTTTGGAACTACAGGGACTAAAATTGTCAATTTTAAAATTTTGGTGGAAACCCATTTTTTGCGTAGCGCGAAGGGAGCCCCTCTTTTCACTTCGCGTAGCGCGAGATGGTGTTGTCAGCAGTTTCATTTGTGATTCTCGTTTAATGCTAAATCGTGTATTTTTAGTTCAAAAACTCCAAGAAAACCCCTTTAGACATGGTACTTATCCACATTCATTTTCCACTTCTAAAAGAATCAATCTCTATGTTTTATAAACTGATTCCGTCTTACTTACATTATTCGATTACCTTAATCGAGTAACTCCTAAAATAACTCATCCTCCCTTTGTATATTTAAGCGAAAGACATTCTCAAACCTTCAAACCATCCATCACAACTGTACTGTCACACCCTCAAAATCCACTAACGGAGTTTTACCGTCAGAGGGTGTGAAATAACAGGATCGGAATCATTAGTTACAATCAAACCATAAATAAAGTTTTCAAAACACGAAAACATTTAAGTGTAAATAAGTGCGGAAGCGTAAAACCATAAGCCAAGCGTTGCGTCACGCAGGACGACTTAAAACCCAATAACAATAGTTTAAAACAAGTTTGCATAAACAGTAACGTTCAAATTAATGCATGATCCTATACATCGCGTCCGCCTCGGCTACCTGAGAATAACATACTAAAAGTGTCAACACGAGGTTGGTGAGTTCACAAGTTTATATAATAAATAAAGCGTTTAGCGTTTTGCGTTTAACGTTTTGCGTTACCAGATAGTGTTAAATCAATTATATATCTATAGGTAGCTAGCCTATAAAGCAAGTATTACTAAGTGTTCGACACCGAAGCTGACTGTTTATCATGTGCCTTGCCACCAGGTCTATCCCGACCATGGTAATGTGTTTAGCCAAGATTACACCCACTCGACCTCCAGTCGAGCTTAGCGTTGGGTGGGGTTTGTCAAACCCAGTAGTACTACTCAACAATGACTCGCTATTTTCCAATACTAAACGGTTCGATGTGTGAAGGACTTCAATTATTTCGTTTGCCACTTAGCCTTTACAAGTGATATATAATTTCATAACAAAATCTAAAAGCGTTTCGGAGTATGTTATCTCCCCCAAGTGAAAAGCGTTTAAAAAAGTTTAAAAGGGGAAAGTGAAACTCACTGTTTGCGAAGAATTCCAAAAACAAGTCACCCAAGTGATGCGCATCACAGAAAAACTCTCGCTAGCGTTCTAAAACAACAAGGAGATTTTCTATGTGTCGGAACTATTATCGAGTCTCTAGACTCGGCACATAATACCTATGCACAAGATACGTTTCGTGTTTCGTTTGTGAATCGTGTGTGTCTCAACAAGCACATTAGTGATACGTTACGTGTGTGAACAACTATTTACGTGTCAAGTGTTAATGGTGTACATTACTAGCAATTATTCCCCGCAAGGGCAATTTGGTCAAAACATAACAATTATCTAGCAACTAGCACGTTTCATGTATTTTCACAAAGTTTAGCAGCTAGTTTCATCAAGACATAATTCTACTTGAAAGATTATTCTATCCAACAGATCATAGCATCTCAATTAATTTACCAAAAATTGTCACAAAAGAATACATGAGTTAGGTTTCCAGAACATATTTTATTGTATTTTTATTCTACATAGTTTATTCATAATGACAAAACATTACAACAAACTCACAGCAGTCAAATTCATGCGCAACAGAATGTTATTTGTTATCCCCGTTAAATGAAAAATCCAATTAATGCAAGACCAATTGGGTTAGGTTCTTAACTTAACAAGTTAACTTCCAGAAGTGGAACCAACCCATTTGGTCTTGTAGTTCATGAGATATGCTAATTACAAAACAACTTAACAGCAGGTCTCACAACTCAGATTTGCACTTCAGTTTTGTAAAATCATAAAGATTAACTTTTACTCGTCCAAAAATTACAAACTTAGACTTTATAGAAACTAGACTCATTATAGTACCCTGTAGTGCTAACAACCTCAGCCAATTTCCACATTAACAATTAGTTACAGTTGTCTAAACATAACTTACAATCTGTCCAGTACCAGTTTTGACCTTTAATCATATTTAAATCGTTTGAGTAACTAAAACACCTCCAAATTAGGCGTGGTTGGACTTTCTGAAAACTAGACTCAGAGTACTACCTTGTAGACTCATAATTAGCTCAGTTTGCTTATATATTCAACAAGTTACATGTCTTTCAAGTTTAACAATCACTGCTGTCAAAACTCAGCAAGCACAAACAATCGTCTAACATGCATCCTAAGAATACGACATATCTCAAAACATGTAACGAGCATAATTAATCACAAAAATCAGTAGTAACCCTCTAGGGTTTACAAACCATCAATGATTCAATAATCTTTCACCGCTCAAAATCACATATGATCATCAATATCAATAACTAACACATAATCAATCATCATCTAATCAAAATTACTCATGCAAACACTAAATACATGATTTACAAAGTTAGGGTTTCATGTTTATACCTTAAAAACGCAGAAACAACCAAGGGAAACGTGAGAGATGCTTAGAAACGAGTGTAGGATGCTCCGATTATGAAGAACAAGATCAAAACAAGGTGATATGTGTGTGTGTGGGCTGCCGATCGCCAGGGAGGAGGGAGGGGGCTGCCGTCGGGTAGAGAGAGAGAGAGGGAAGAGAGTTAGGGTTTAATATTATTATTAATAATAACATGTTACACATAGGTCCCTCAACTCTTTAGTATTACTTTTCTAGCTTAAATTAACTCGTTTGCATCTTGAGTTAGCGTTTTATACCATGTTATCACATAACACATAAGTCTAACACATAATTATTGTTTTGATGTTTTTCGTTTATTCGCCAATGGTTTGCGTCAACTCGTTTGCGTTTCGGTGCAATCCCGAAAGACTACACATGTAGTGATTGTCAAGCGTCATTTAAAACCTTAGTTTAAATGTAATGAGATGTGCGTTATAGATCCAGTGATCTTAAGTTTGAATTGACGGAGTTTGAGTTAACGGAGTTAACCTGAAATTGACGAGTGTCACATCATTCCCATGTTAAAGAATTTTCGTCCCGAAAATTTGAGTCAAGTCGTGATGAGTGTCTGAAAAAGCAAGAAAAATTTTCAGTTTGTCATATCATCCCCTAGTAGAAAGAAATTTCGTCCCGAAATTTAATTCATACCTCTGGTGATTTCTGACGGTTCGACGGGTTTCGCGGTTTTCGGTGTTTAGTCAATCCTTCAAAAAGGTGGGGATACTTTTTCATCATTTGATCATCGCGTTCCCACGTGAACTCTGGTCCACGTCTCGAGTTCCAACGAACCTTAACGATTGGAATTTTGCTGTGCTTGAGTGTTTTGGTTTCCCAATCCAAAACTTCGACTGGTTCTTCAATGAAGCGCAGCTGTTCATCAACCTGCAATTCGTCCAGAGGGACTGCTTGGGTTTCATCGGATAGGCATTTCTTCAAATTGGATACGTGGAATACATTGTGTACGCTGCTGAGTTCCGTTGGTAAGTCCAGTCGGTACGCCACCGGAGCAATGCGCTCAGTTATCCGGTAAGGGCCAACGTATCGTGGATTGAGTTTGTTTCGCTTTCCAAAGCGAACCATACCTTTCCAAGGTGAGACTTTGAGTAATACTTGGTCGTTCACTTGAAATTCAAGAGGCTTTCGGCGTTTGTCAGCGTAACTCTTTTGGCGATCTCGTGCTGCTGCCATGCGGTTTCGGATTTGAACAATCTTTTCAGAGGTTTCAAATACCAGTTCTGGACCAGTGATTTGGCTATCACCCACCTCTGCCCAGCAGAGAGGTGATCGACACTTCCGTCCGTACAACGCTTCAAACTGCGCTGCCTTAATGCTTGCGTGGTAGCTGTTATTATACGAAAACTCTACCAAAGGCAAGTGAGGTTCCCAACTTTTTCCGAAATCCAACACGCATGTACGCAACATGTCCTCCAAGGTCTGAATGGTGCGCTCACTTTGCCCATCCGTCTGAGGATGGTAGGCTGTGCTCATATCAAGGCGGGTGCGTAGTGCGCTTTGTAGTGACTTCCAAAAGTGCGAAGTGAAACGGGAATCTCGATCAGAAATGATTGAGACAGGCACTCCGTGTCTAGACACTACTTCCTTCATGTTTATGCGAGTCAGTCTTTCCATTTTGTCCGATTCCTTTATCGCTAAGAAGTGTGCAGACTTAGTCAATCGGTCAACGATCACCCAGATGGTATCGCATCCCGTCGGTGTTTTAGGTAATCCCGTGATGAAATCCATTGAAATGTGTTCCCATTTCCACATTGGAAGTTCCGGTTGCTGTAGCAGGCCAGATGGTTTCTGATATTCTATTTTGACTATTGCACAAGTCAAGCATCTGCTCACGTAGGTGGCAATGTCGGCTTTCATGTTTGGCCACCAGTAAAGTGCCTTTAAGTCGTGGTACATTTTATCTGAGCCAGGGTGGATAGAATATCGGGACTTGTGTGCTTCGTCCATCACTAGAGTTCTCAACTCTCCGTATCGTGGAACCCAAATCCGGTTCTTAAAATATCGGACCCCTTCCGATTTGGTTTCGAGTTGCTTGTTCATGCCCCGCATGAGTTTTGATGGAAGATTATCATCTTTCAAAGCTTCGAGTTGCGCATCGCGAATCTGATCGGGTAGGTTGGCATGAATCGTGAGTTGCAATGCTCGCACTCGCCTGGGTTTATCATTTTCTTTTCTGCTGAGAGCGTCGGCCACTACATTGGCCTTTCCAGGGTGGTACTTGATGGCACAATCATAATCCTTAAGCAGCTCAACCCAACGACGCTGTCGCATGTTCAGCTCCTTCTGACTGTAGATATGTTGGAGACTCTTGTGGTCGGTGTAAATGGTAAACTAGGTACCGTACAAGTAATGCTTCCATATCTTAAGAGAAAATACCACAGCTCCGAGTTCCAAGTCATGGGTCGCGTAGTTCTTCTCGTGAATCCTTAATTGTCGAGAGGCATAGGCTATAACCTTCTCGAGTTGCATCAACACGCAACCGAGACCTTGTATCGATGCGTCACAATGCACCTCAAAATTCTCCATTCCCTCGGGAAGGGCTAGAATAGGGGCGCTACAAAGTTTGGTTTTCAACAGTTGAAAAGCGGATTCTTGCGCGTCACCCCAATTGTACTTAGTACCCTTGTGAGTCAAAGCGGTGAGGGGTTGAGCAATCTTTGAAAATCCCTCGATAAAACGCCGGTAGTAGCCGGCCAGTCCTAGGAATTGTTGCACCTCAGTCGGAGTCTTAGGTGCTTCCCAGTTTTTGATGGCCTCTACCTTACCGGGATCGACATGGATACCATTCTCGTTGATCACATGTCCTAAGAAGTGAACTTCGCGAAGCCAAAATTCGCATTTCGAGAGTTTAGCGTACAGTTGTTCCTTCTTTAGTAATTCCAGAATTAACCTCAAGTGTTTTTCGTGGTCGGTCTTGTCCTTGGAGTAGACGAGGATATCATCAATAAAAACAATCACAAACTTGTCGAGGTACGCCTTGCATACTCGATTCATGAGATCCATAAAAACGGCTGGTGCGTTGGTTAAGCCAAAAGGCATAACTGAAAACTCGTAGTGACCGTACCGAGTTCTGAAAGCCGTCTTTGAAATATCTTCTTCGCGCACTCTTAATTGATGGTAACCAGATCTCAGATCGATCTTCGAGTAGTAACTCGATCCTTGAAGTTGGTCAAACAGATCATCAATTCGGGGTAAGGGATAACGGTTCTTGATCGTCACCTTGTTCAGATCTCGGTAGTCGATGCACATGCGGAAAGTCCCGTCCTTCTTTCGGACAAATAAGACAGGGGCTCCCCATGGTGATGAGCTAGGTCGGATAAAACCTTTATCCAACAAATCTTGCAATTGAGTGGACAACTCCTGAAGCTCCGCCAGTGCAAGCCGATACGGGGCTCGTGCTATGGGTGCTGCACCGGGGGTCAATTCGATTTGGAATTAGACTTGTCGAATAGGAGGGAGTCCAGGCAAATCCTCCGGGAAGACTTCCGGAAAATCTCGCACAATCGGTATATCTTCGATTCGCTTCTCCTCCGCGGGTTTCTCGACAATATGTGCTAAAATTGCCGGATGACCCTTTCGTAGATACTTCTGCGCCTTCATGAGGGTGATGACGCTGGTGGTCATGCCGCGCTTCTCGCCCTGGACCGAAATGTTCTCGCCGGAAGGGGTAGTGATGTGGACTATCTTGTCGTGACATATAATCTCTGCTCGGTTCTCAGATAACCAGTCCATGCCGACAACGACATCGAAACTACCAAGCGTAAAAGGTATAAGGTCGATATCAAAAATATGACCTGACAGGTTCAACTTACATCCCGCAAGTACATGAGTTGTTTCTATAGACTTTCCATCAGCTAATTCAACAGGAAACTTAGCATCTAACGGGGTTGGAGTTAAGTCTAAGAGTTTACTAAAGGCTTTCGATACAAAACTCCTATCAGCTCCAGTGTCAAACAAAACAGAAGCAAAACAGTCGTTCACAGGAAACTTACCAGTCACCACATACGGATCGTTGCGGGCTTGACCCGACCCGATGACGAAAGCTCTTCCTTTACCATTACTTCCGCCACCGCTGCTGCCTCCATTGTTCTCGTTCTGTTTTAGTTTGGGACAATCCTTCCTGAAATGACCCTCTTGACCACACTCGAAACACCCCTTAGTCGTCATAGGTGGTTTAGGAGCACCTTTGCCGCTAGGTCTCCCCTACATTCCTTGGCCTGATGACCCATTTTTCCGCATCTCAGACACTTGACGCGATCACACGGGCCAGCATGGTGATAGTTGCACTTGTTGCATTTCGGGTGTTTCCCAGCATAGCCGCTCGAACCCTGCCCGCTACCGTTGTTGTTATTGTTGTGACACTGATTATTGAAGCTCCGAGTGAGTTCAGGTTTACGGTAGTGTTGTTGCTGTGGGGGGTTCGAGGATGAGGACCTGGCGTTGTCGAACTTTCTCTTTCCATTACTCGGGTTGTTGTTGCTGTTGTCAGTGCTCGGGTTATCACGGGTTTTAGAGGTTGAACCTCTAGGTGGTAATGCACCTTGGGTCACTGCCTGATCTGTCAGTTTGTGAGCTAACCGGATCGCTTGTTGAATTGTAGCCGGTTTGGAAGACGTAACCATACCCTTAATTTGCGGTACCAACCCATCGATGTACATCTCGATTCTCTTACTCGGCGGGTCTACCATCCGTGGACACATTACTGCTAATTCGTGAGAACGGGTGGTGTAGGCTTCTATTTCGGAACCTACCATTTTCAACGACCAAAACTCAGATTCCAGCTTCGCGATTTCCTCTCTAGGACAATACTCTTCCCGCATCATGTTCTTGAACTCTTCCCAGTTCATAGCGTTTGCCAATTCTAATCCAAGAATTTGCACATTTGAGTTCCACCAAGTAAGAGCATAATCTTCCAGTGTTCCAGCAGCAAATTTGACCCTACTGGTATGCGGACAGTTACACATCTCGAAAGCTGATTCGGCCTTCTCAGCCCAACGCAGGAAACCTATGGCTCCCTCAGTGCCCTTAAACGAATTGGGCTTGCAATCCAGGTAGTTCTTGAAAGTACACGTTCCAGTTGGACCTCCGGCTTGATTCTGAACATGTGCGGCTAGAGCTGCCGCCGCATGGTCATTTAATAAGGTCTGAAGTTCTGCTGCGGTTAAGTTGGTGTTACCGCGACCGTGTCCAGCGTTTCTTCCAGCCATTTCCTTAAAATCACAGTATAAAATGATAGACATGAATTCTCGGTTTCATATGTAACACACCATACATGTAATAAAAAGATAGGTAAGAAAGAAAATGAAAGAAACAAACATCACATCACAACCATATAATAATCCAAATAATAATTCATGATTAAAACCATTGTATTCGCTACAAAGTATTTAAAATCAATCCTTAAAATAATAGAAAATAATAGTTCGGATGGAGACAACCCTTCCATCTAAGTGTTATCATCCATAGATGCCATCGTCTGAGGACACCTCTGAGTGTGCCTCTGGCTCAGCCGGTTCTTCCTCCGGTTCCTCTTCGGGATCCTCCTCAGGCTCCTCTTCGGGATCTTCCTCGGGTTCCTCCTCAGGCTCTGCCTCAGGTTCCGCTGCGTTCTGAGCAATTTGCATTTGTAAGACATCGCAACGCTCTAAAGCTATCTCGGTTCGGGTCCTTGCTACCCGGAGTTGCTCTTGCAAGTCTATCATCTCGGCTTGCATTTTTCTCATAATCTTCATCTGTTGATCGCTAGCATCTTGCATTTCCTTCATAGCCGCTGTCAGGCGGGAAATTTCCTCCTTAGTTTCGGTTCCATCTCTTAACAGTCCGGAAACGTTCGCTCTCGTCGAGCGCATAAAACCCACGTCACGCTCTAAGCAAGAGACAACAGCTGCGAGAACACGCTCTACAGGTTCGGTTATGGGTGGTAGGGTGTTGGGGTAAGTAGGACGACTCGGGTGAGGTAGTGGGGGAACTTGTTCGCGATAGACCATACGCCTGATCATATTCGGGTACCAATCCCAGCTAACTTCGTCTCCGTACATGCCTCCGGATAAGCGATACCTATTCGGTGCAGGGGCTTCTAGCTCCGGGACTACTCGGGGTGGCGAGGAGGTAGGTAACTGCGGTTCCTTCCCATGAGCATGAGTCATCTGATCGGATGACGATGATGGTAGCGTCGACATCCCTACAGGTAAGTCGTGTATGTGCGCGTATGAGTGAATGAGGTAAAGACATAAGATAACGAGAGACTAAGCAAAATATATATGCAGTGCGTATAATTATAACTAATGGGTCGTTGCGGTTATAGTCTAGTATGCATGCAGTTTCTAGTTCGCTATAACCAATGGCTCTGATACCAATCTGTCACACCCTCAAAATCCACTAACGGAGTTTTACCGTCAGAGGGGGTGAACTAACAGGATCGGAATCATTAGTTACAATCAAACCATAAATAAAGTTTTCAAAACACGAAAACATTTAAGTGTAAATAAGTGCGGAAGCGTAAAACCATAAGCCAAGCGTTGCGTCACGCAGGACGACTTAAAACCCAATAACAATAGTTTAAAACAAGTTTGCATAAACAGTAACGTTCAAATTAATGCATGATCCTATACCGCGCGCCCGCCTCGGCTACCTGAGAATAACATACTAAAAGTTTCAACACGAGGTTGGTGAGTTCACAAGTTTATATAAAATAAAGCGTTTTGCGTTTTGCGTTTTGCGTTACCAGATAGTGTTAAATCAATTATATATCTATAGGTAGCTAGCCTATAAAGCAAGTATTACTAAGTGTTCGACACCGAAGCTGACTGTTTATCATGTGCCTTGCCACCAGGTCTATCCCGACCATGGTAATGTGTTTAACCAAGATTACACCCACTCGACCTCTAGTCGAGCTTAGCGTTGGGTGGGGTTTGTCAAACCCAGTAGTACTACTCAACAATGACTCGCTATTTTCCAATACTAAACGGTTCGATGTGTGAAGGACTTCAATTATTTCGTTTGCCACTTAGCCTTTACAAGTGATATATAATTTCATAACAAAATCTAAAAGCGTTTCGGAGTATGTTATCTCCCCCAAGTGAAAAGCGTTTAAAAAAGTTTAAAAAGGAAAGTGAAACTCACTGTTTGCGAAGAATTCCAAAAACAAGTCACCCAAGTGATGCGCGTCACAGAAAAACTCTCGCTAGCGTTCTAAAACAACAAGGAGATTTTCTAAGTGTCGGAACTATTATCGAGTCTCTAGACTCGGCACATAATACCTATGCACAAGATACGTTTCGTGTTTCGTTTGTGAATCGTGTGTGTCTCAACAAGCACATTAGTGATACGTTACGTGTGTGAACAACTATTTACGTGTCAAGTGTTAATGGTGTACATTACTAGCAATTATTCCCCGCAAGGGCAATTTGGTCAAAACATAACAATTATCTAGCAACTAGCACGTTTCATGTATTTTCACAAAGTTTAGCAGCTAGTTTCATCAAGACAGAATTCTACTTGAAAGATTATTCTATCCAACAGATCATAGCATCTCAATTAATTTACCAAAAATTGTCACAAAAGAATACATGAGTTAGGTTTCCAGAACATATTTTATTGTATTTTTATTCTACATAGTTTACTCATAATGATCAAAACATTACAACAAACTCACAGCAGTCAAATTCATGCACAACAGAATGTTATTTGTTATCCCCGTTAAATGAAAAATCCAATTAATTCAAGACCAATTGGGTTAGGTTCTTAACTCAATAAGTTAACTTCCAGAAGTGGAACCAACCCATTTGGTCTTGTAGTTCATGAGATATGCTAATTACAAAACAACTTAACAGTAGGTCTCACAACTCAGATTTGCACTTCAGTTTTGTAAAATCATAAAGATTAACTTTTTCTCGTCCAAAAATTACAAACTTAGACTTTATAGAAACGAGACTCATTATAGTACCCTGTAGTGTTAACAACCTCAGCCAATTTCCACATTAACAATTAGTTACAGTTGTCTAAACATAACTTACAATCTGTCCAGTACCAGTTTTGACCTTTAATCATATTTAATCATATTCAAAATCACATATGATCATCAATATCAATAACTAACACATAATCAATCATCATCTAATCAAAATTACACATGCAAACACTAAATACATGATTTACAAAGTTAGGGTTTCATGTTTATACCTTAAAAACGCAGAAACAAACAAGGGAAACGTGAGAGATGCTTAGAAACGAGTGTAGGATGCTCCGATTATGAAGAACAAGATCAAAACAAGGTGATATGTGTGTGTGTGGGGGCTGCCGATCGCAAGGGAGAAGGGGGGGGCTGCCGTCGGGTAGAGAGAGAGAGAGGGAAGGGAGTTAGGGTTTAATATTATTATTAATAATAACATGTTACACATAGGTCCCTCAACTCTTTAGTATTACTTTTCTAGCTTAAATTAACTCGTTTGCATCTTGAGTTAGCGTTTTATACCATGTTATCACATAACACATAAGTCTAACACATAATTATCACATAATTATTGTTTTGATGTTTTTCGTTTATTTGCCAATGGTTTGCGTCAACTCGTTTGCGTTTCGGTGCAATCCCGAAAGACTACACATGTAGTGATTATCAAGCGTCATTTAAAACCTTAGTTTAAATGTAATGAGATGTGCGTTATAGATCTAGTGATCTTAAGTTGAATTGACGGAGTTTGAGTTAACGGAGTTAACCTGAAATTGACGAGTGTCACATGTACCAAGCAAGAAACCAAGAAATTTCTCTCCATTTTTATGAATTTATTCAAGAAGTAATCAAGTTCGTACTTGCTACGTTGACTTTCAAGTTCAAAGAAACGTTTGACCACGACTTCCTCTTAGCTGTAGTCACTTTCCAGGTAAGTTGTTTGCTGCATTTTTGTGGGTTTTCATCTAATTAACAAAAGCCCTCAACCAATTTCTCTGGTTGAGGGAGTCTCGGTGGTCAATCTGATACCGACCTGATAAGGGTATTTTAGTCAAACTCACATGGCTTATCAGTTTCTCTATCTTCTGATCGAATTTAGCTTTCAGTCCACAAAACTTTTTTGTTCACCATTAAATTTTGAGTGTACCGGTCAGAACCCAACTCCCGCCTCGAAGTTCGGATTCTAAACAGTACCAGCTCGCTTAAATCTTTAAAATCTCATAACTTGAGTTTTACATATCCAATTAACCTGATTCTAATTACATTGTTCTCGGTTTTAATTCTAGTTTATTATCTCCAATTTTCTTGTTCATTTGGGCTAACTCAGGCAGCATATTAAATGTTCAGTTTCTCATTTTATTCTTATTATTCTCTACTCTCGCTTCTGTGATAAGGTGAGAAATCATACCCCACTTTTTTACTGACTTCTAAACGTTTTGGGAACTTATGCGTACCTACTCGTATTTACATATTACATACTATACACAACTAGCAAACACTGAATACCTGCTCAGTTGCTTATTTGTTTAATTATAACATTCAGAGAGGTCCGTCATTGATCCTAGCATAAATCATTGATATCTTCATAGTAGCCATAGACTGTGTTCGTGAGGCATGGTCAATTAACACCAATTACTTGCATTTTGTTTAATTATTGATAATCACAGTATGGGTTTGCTCTTTTATTCATATATTATTATCTAAAAAACTGATGATTTTCTCACTCAACCTCGTGTTGACAGCCTATACTATTTTGTACGCATATGCAGGTTATCAGTTGGGTTTAAAGCTAAGGTGAAGAATTATTTAGAGATATCCTAAGTGAAATTAAATAAAAAAAAGACTATTGTGTTTGATTTATATTTTTGAGATATTGGTGTACTTGATTGAAATTTTGAATTAAATAAAAAAATAGATATTGTTATATTTTAATTGTATGAGGATACCTTGTACGTAGTGAACCAACGGTTCACACTGCGGCATTTCGTTGTAGGTTGGGGTGTGACAACAACACTCTTGATATATGTAATACATACTATTGCACATATGCACTACACCGTCGAGATTACCGACTACTTTTTTTTTTGAACAATATCAACATATAAGAATAATGAAAAAAACTACAAAAACACTTTTAGAAAGAAAGTTAAAAATATTTTTGGTAGTTTTATTAGTTTTTTTAAGAGTAATTTTCATATATCTATATATATATAGAAACTCGTGTATTACACGGGATAAATTAATGTATAAATTACAATGAATAGTATAATACAAATAAAAAAAAGATAATCAAGTCTCTTTATATTATGCATAAAAAATGTATTACAAATAAAGTTGTTTTATATCATCAAATATATTTGAATTTTAAATCGAGAATGGGTTGTTCTACCATCGGTATACAATAATGAAGCAATGTCACTAGAAGCAACATTTAAAACAATAAGACCTTTCAATGTGAAAGATGTAACTAAAGTCTTTCATAAAAATGTTATACATTTCATACCCGGTCATAGACAAAAAAACACCAGAATTTCCTTTTTGAGCAGCTTTCACGTTGTCCTAATAAAAACAATGTTGTTCAACTATCACAATACCCTTATAATAAATATAAAAAAAATTGTCTATGATATTTAAGACTGAATATTTCTAAAAATAAATTAAAAAAAATTATTATAGTTTTCTTCAATATAAAGATGTCACAAAAAATTAAATGTAAATGTATTTTTTAAACATAAACTCTTATATATATATACATTTCAATTTAAAAAAAATATATATTTATGACACGTAATGATTATATTAATATTTTTTTATAGTAAGTATGTTTAATAATTCAATCAATGGAGATTGACCAATTAATACGGTATGTTAAATTTATAATCAATACAATATTTAGAACCAATATTTTTTTTCTTTTCCATCAATAGAAGTGAAGTGATTTTGGCGGGAATTTAACAGTAAGAATTAATCTCAGAATGTCATTTTTCTAGAATTATTTTCTTTTATTAGTATATATGTAGATATACACACACCAACGTCATTTAGAAAAAAAAAAAAAAAAAAAAAAACTTTGTTGATTATTTGAAATCTAGACAAACAATAAACATCGAAGACAAACAAAAGATACTTGGTTCAAAAGGTATATAAGTTTCCAAAATAATTTTACTGTGGCCAAAATATATACCAAAAACTTTATGAGGTACATGAAGCCAAATAATTTATTTGAGTGAATACAAAACGATAACACGTCTTTTCAATTCTATTCAAAGAACTTTCCAAATATACAAATAGATGCTTATCAAATCATATATTATTAGTGTATTTAAAATTCAATATGTATTGGTAAACCGATGTTTGAATTAATTAGAAGACAGAATGGCAAAACATGTCATTTATATTTTCATGGTTTTTTAATAGTCGTGTTTTAGAAAACTTAATGACGGAAGTCATATGCTGTGTTTCCAAAATGTTGCACGTTTCGTCCTTTTCCACTAACCCAGTTAGATTTTTTCGTTAACTCTCATCACATGAGAAGCACGTGAGGGTAAAAACGTAATTTCATCTCCCAGATCATTTCCCCCCTTTTATAACACGCCCCCGTCTTTTCCCTTCTTCGATTAGAAATTAGGGTTACCAGCCGTTATCAAATTGGGAGAAATTAGGGGGAATTACGAGCCGTGAATGATGGTGTTCTGTGAGTGTGGTAAAGAAGCCGTGATTAAAACCTCTTGGACAGATAAAAATCTAGGTCGTCGGTTCTACTCATGCCCTGTCCAGGTACAATTTTCTATTTCTCTTATTGAATTAGGGTTCTGTGAATGTGCTTAACACGAGTAATTATATGTTTTTGCTTGAAATTAGGGTTCAAATTGCAAATTTATTGGATGGTTTGACCATAAAAAGTGTCAAAGGTGCATGGACATCACACCTGGTCTTCTCAGAGCTAAGAACAGTCTTGAGGAAGCTAATAATAGTCTTGAAGAAGCTAAGAACAAGCTTGAGGAAGCAAACAAGGATCTGGGATACAAAGCAAGCAAAATGAAAAGGATGTTGATTGCTAGTTGGATATGTTTCATAATCTATGTACTTTTGTTCTAGATGAATGTAGCTTTTGTTTAGGTTAATAAGGTGTTTGTGTTGTCTTTTATTGTTGATTGTTGTTGTTGTTGACTTATGACACCATCCTAATGTAAGTTTTTTTAAGGTTTATTTCCCTTTTAAGGTTGTATTGGTTGTTTTTCAGGTTCCAATTGTTAATTTTGACTACACAATTGCACTGCACTAGACACATTTTGACTGCAAATAACCAACTTTGACTACACTAGACACATTTTGACTGCACTAGACATATGTTGACATTAAATAACCAACTTTGACTGCACTAGACACATTTTGACTGCACTAGACATATGTTGACTAAAAATTACCAAAATGGGACTGCACTAGACATGCTAAATGCAATAACCACAATGTGAATGCAATATAAAGTCAAAAAACATCAACCAAAGTCATTACCTCAATTAGTCAAAGACATTCACTAGAAAGGGATTATATAAAGTAAAATAAAGAGACTACCAAAGTCATTACATAAACCATTCAAATAAAGTCATTATATCTACCATTCAACCAGTCATTACATATCCAAATTCAAAACACCAAATTACCATCCTAAAGTCATTAATCCAAGTTCAAAACACCAAATTACCAACATCCAAACATACATTAACACATACATAAACTAAAACATATTCCAATCCTGCCCAATCTTCCAGAAGACCAATCACCTTGCCTTCTTGTATGTCCTTATGTTGTGTCCTGTATTGCCACACTTTGAACAAGCTCCTTTGGTTTCTTTCTTTGACAACTTACCACCTTGAGTCAAGTCCTCTAACTCAAATGCTGATCTCTTCCTAGCCTTCTTTGGTCTACCAACTTGTTTGTTATGTTTGGGAGAAGTAAGAGCTGTAGGCACTTGAGACCTTGGCCATAAGGGCCTGCCATTGATTGGATTGATCTTGAAAGAATAAACTTGTCTCCATGTGTCCATTCTATGCATTGGATTAACCCAGCTTTCCACTGTACCAACCCTTCCACCATTAAGAGCCTTGTTCCAAATTGCTGCCACCACATGTTCACAAGGAATACCTGGGTTGCATATATAACATAGTTCAAACACTACCCAACTAACTACATAATGAAATACAATAGACAATTGCGTACCTGTCAGCTCCCACCTTCTGCGTGTACATGTCCTCTTAACCAAGTCAACAACTCTTTGCTTACCTGGTCTGCCACTAACCTGATATAGATCTCCCCCATTCCACTGAACAGTATAATGTGCTGCATTTGTCCCGATGTTTTGCAACTCAGTGGTGGCAGTGGGTGTAAGCAACCCTTCACTCTTGTCTATAACCTTCAAAACATTCACTATCCTTCTCATTAAGTATTCCCTTATGTATTCAAGTGCTGATATGATAGGCATGTCTCTGCCTTCCACAATCTTACCATTAAAAACTTCACACATGTTGTTAATCAACATATCAGACACTACCCTCCCTATGAACAAATCAAAGTAGTTGACACATTAAAGATGACAGTTGACACATGACACAAAGCTAAAGATGACAGTTGACACATTAAAGAGATAAAGTGCATACCTGAGAAGTGTGACTTAGACCAGTGTTTTGGATGAATGTTGGACAACCACAAGTGGGCATCCAGGTTGAATGCTTTCAACTCATCCATTGTTGTCTCAAATTCAGGAATTGTTGATGCATGAGCACACTTATATAACAGATCTTTGTACAACTTCCCTCTATAAGTTGCTTTAAAGTTCTCATGAATATGCCTAACACAAAATCTGTGCTCAGCACATGGAAACAAATTTTCAATAGCAGGAAGAAGGCCCTGTTCAAGAAAGTTACAACTTAAATCCAGATATTGTGCAGTGTATAAGAAAGTTATAACTTAAAAACAAACACAAAATTAATAACATACTTATTGCCTATCACTCATGAAAGTGAAACATGAGTTTGGACCCAAATCCAGATCATCTCCTAAGTTTTCTAGGAACCAAGTCCAAGAGCTGAGATTTTCTGTCTCTACAACTTCAAAAGAAACTGGGTAGATTCCATTATTTGGGTCAACTCCAACTGCCTATAAAATTTGACCTGGGAATGGTCCTTTCATGAATGCACCATCTAGACCCAGTAGATCCCCTCCCTATTGCCTTAAACCCTTGCTTTAAAGTACCAAAACAAACATAGATCCTTTTGAACCTTCTAGTTGGTAGATTTGTGTTTGTGCCCTCCTCAACATGAATTTTTACACTGGTACCTGGATTTTGTTTTTTCAATTCAAGCACATAATCCCTAAGCATACCATATTGTGTTGTGTAATCCCCTTGCACCATTTTCTTGGCTTTAGCCCTAGTTTTGTATGCTTTTAATCTAGAAATTCCTAGTTCATATTGTATTTGAAATTGCTCTTGCACAGACTTGACAGGTATTTCAGGGTTGGAGTGAACTTGATCTAGCAGTTGATAAGATAAAAAGGTGGATGTGCAAGCACTAACTTTCCTTGTTTGAAGGCATTTATGCTCATTATTTAATCTTCTCAACACCCAAGATTCAACACCTTTTGGTTTCGAAACTAACATTGACCAGGGACATTGAAATTTGTCTGGGTCTGTCTTTTTCCCCCTACCACCAACATTAATAGGGCCCTTAGTCTTACCTACCACAACCTTTTGTTTCCCTTTTTCGAAAGAACCCCCTTTACTTCTCTTTGTTTTACCAGCATGTCCTTTGGCTTTTGGTTGACTATCAATATGCACTCCATGATCATCAATATCAAAATCTGGTAAATTACCACCACATTGTACCCTTAATCTGACTTTTTCATCCTTTGCAAAAAACAGCTTCCTCCTACTTTCAACTGAATGTCTTTTAACCAACAACTTCACTTCTTGCTTGGTCCCAAACTCTTTCCCTATGAAAAAGTTGACTCTAGATTCCTTATCCTTATTTGCATTTGCCCTTCTAATAGTATGCAAGTTGTGTTTTCTAATACTAGTCTCATTCTCATCAGATTCTGACCCACTAGGTATTTTGTCATTGTCTATAATTTCATCTTGTATATCTATATCTTTAGGGTCAGGGTTCTTATCTTTCACTTCTAAGTCAACTTTATTAGTGTACTCCCTCATATCAACTTCAGGATCATCAGTAATTTTGCACTCATCACCTCTAAAATCACTATCACTATCATTCTCACCCTTATGCACAACCTTTGTTTTCACATTGAAGTCACTATCACTATCACTATCATCCTCACATAAATTACCTTTAAAGTCACTATCATCTTCATCCTCACTATCAGTCTCAACCCCACCCTCAATATCACTATTAACCTCACTCTGTAGCACAACATCCTCATCCTCACCATCTGGCCCAATATCACCATCTATCCCACCTTCACCCTCTGGCCCAACATCTAGCCCAACATCTGCACTAACATCAACCTCTGGCCCAATATCAACATCTAGCCCAACATCTGCTCTAACATCAACCTCTGGCCCAATATCAACATCTAGCCCACAATCACCCTTTGGCCCAATAACTTGTTGCCTAACACCTACATCAACATCTAGTCCACTATCACCTTATACCCTACAATCAACATCTAGCCTATCAACATCTAGTCTACTATCAATATGTTGCCCAACATCTACATCATCACCCTTTAACCCAACATCCACCTCATCACCCTTTAACCCAACATCCACCTCTAATCCAACACCACTTGACTGCCCAAAATCAATTGAACTCCCAACACCACTTGACTGCCCAAAATCAATTGACCTCCCAACACCACTTGACTGTCCAAAATCAATTGACCTCCCAACACCACTTGACTGCCCAAAATCAATTGACTTCCCAACACCACTTGACTGCATAACAGGGACAATAGCATAAGGTCCAGGCTCATCAATTTCTTCATGAGACGATGATATGCCTTTTTTTGGCTTAGGTGAAGACCAAAACTCTTTAATATCTCTAACCCCATGTTGAGTATAGACATTAATGAGCTTATGATGTTCCACATGTGTAGCTAACCTCAGCACATCTTGGTCGCTACACAGGTCTTCAAGACCATCATCTAATCCTTTCTCAGGATGTAAAAATTGATATAAGATAATATCAACAATGGAATACCTTAACACATTCATCATTTCACTAACTTCGTGAATGGAGAACTTGTCAATGTCAATCAGGTCCACGAAATTAAAAGTACCTCCTACATATGTGCGATTTGGAGGACTAGTCAATCAACCACCGTGATGGATCTTTAAGCTAAAAATATTTGGATAACCAGCTGCAAAATACCATAACTTTGTAAGTAAAATGCCCAAAAAAAACCTAATTATCAAAGAAAAAAAACGTAATTTCAGTAATCCATTACCGTATATTAGGTCAACATCATAATCTTCCCCGGTTTCGCGTATTTCCCAGTTTATTTTTACATGGAAGATGATGATCGTGGAAGATGATGATCGATGATGATGATCGTGGAAGATGAACGTCGGAGAAGACAAAGAGGTGAAGAAGATGAAGGATTAATGTGACAATCGTCAATTTCAGGATAACTCCGTTAACTCAACTCCGTCAATTCAAACTTAAGATCACTGAATCTATAACGCACACTTCATTACATTTAAACTAGGGTTTAAATGACGCTTAACACTTACTATATGTGTAGTCTTTCGGGAATTGCACCGAAACGCAAACGAGTTGACGCAAATGATTGGTGAATAAACGAAAAACGCAAAACAATAATTATGTGATAATTAGGTGTTAGACTTATGTGTTATGTGATAATATTGGTTAAAACACTAACTCAAGATGTAAACAAGATAGTTTAAGCTAGATAAGTAATACTTAGAAGTTGAGGGGCCAAAGTGTAACATATTATTATTTATAATATGTTAACCCTAACCTCTACCCCATTCCCTACACAACCCCGATCGGAACCCCCCCCCCCCTTGGCTCCTTGGCTGCCGTCGACATACACACACATACATACCATCAATTTCAACTTTTGATTGAAGATTAAGGTGCTAGGAAGGTATAATCGACTATCCTATGCATCCTTTATACTTAATCTTGACTTTTATTGGGTTAATTACAAACCCTAGATTCCGATTTTTATATGTTAGTGTGTTCATATGATTTTGTTTGATTTGATGATGTATTGATGATGATTTGATAACTAGAATTGATATTGTTACATGTTAATTGTTGTGTCTTTGATTTGAGTTCAAACAAAAACCCTAATCATGTATGTAATGTGTAATTGATGTGCATGGATAGTGATTGTGGAGTCTAGAGTGTTATATGAATGATTTGTGGTCCATAGATAGTTAAATTGTTGAGTTTGGATGCAAACAGTTTCTGGACAGATTGTGTTGTTGATGTTTGATTGACTGTAACGGGGTGTAAATGTGAGAATTGGTTGCGATTATTGATACTACAGTGAACTAGGTTGAGTCTAGTTTCTAAAGAATATAAATTTGCAATTTTTGGACGTGTAAAAGTTAACTTTTATGATTTTACAAAAACGTTGTGCAAAGCTGAGTTGTTAGACCTGCTGTTTGGTTGTTTTGTAAATGTTATATCTCATGAACTACGAGACCAATTGGGTTGGTTTCACTTCTGGAAGTTGACTTATTGAGTTAGTAACCTAACCCAAGTGGTCTTGCATTTATTGGATTTTTCGTTTAACGGGAATTTCAAATAACATTCTGTTGCGCATGAATTTGACTGTTATGAGTTTGCTGTAATGATTTGATGATTGTGAGAAACCTATGTGGAATAAAAATATAATAAAATATGTTCTGGAAACCTAAGACATATATGCTTTTGTGATGATTTTTGGTAAATTAATTGTGATGCTATGATCGGTGAGATAGTACAATCTTTCAAGTAGAATTTCTGTCTCGGTGAAACTAGCTGCTGAATTTTGTGAAAATGCATGAAACATGATACTTGCTATATAATTGTTATGTTTTGACCAAATTGCCCTTGCGGGGAATAATTGCTAATTGATTGTCATGATTTGACCAAATTGCCCTCGTGGGGAATAATGGCTAGTTAATTGTTATGTGTTGACCAAATTGCCCTTACGGGGAGTAATTGCTAGTGATGTACTTTATGAATACATGACACGTAAATAATTGCTTACACATGTAACGTATCACAAATACATTTGTTAAAGTCACACACGATTCACAAACGAAACACGAAACATTTTATGTGCATAGGTATTATGTGCCGGGTCTAGAGACTCGATAATATTCCAACACTTAGAAAAATCTCTTTGTTGTTTTAGAACGCTAGAGAGAGTTAATCTGTGACGCGCATCTTGGTGAATTATTTTGGGAATACTTCGCAAACAGTGAGTTTCACTTTCCCCTTTTTAAACTTTTTAAACGCTTTTCACTTGGGGGAGATAACATACTCCGAAAACGCATTTAAGATTTTGTTAATATAGATTATATATCACTTGTAAAGACTAAGTGGCAAACGCGTTAACTAAAGTCCTTCATTCACATCGAACCGGTTAATATTTGGATAATAGCGAGTCACTGTTGAGTAGTACTACTGGGTTTGACAAACCCCACCCAACGGTAAACTCGACTGGAGGTCGAGTGGGTGTAATCTTGTCTAAACACATACCATGGTCTGGATGACCTGGTGGCAAGGCAAATGATAAACAGTCAGCTTCGGTGTCGAACACTTAGTGATACTTGTTTTATAGGCTAGCTACCTATAGATATATAAGTGACATAACACTATCTGGTAACGCAAAACGCTGTAACGCAAAACGCTTAACGCAAAACGCTGAACGCTTTATTTTATATAAACTTGTGAACTCACCAACCTTGTGTTGACACTTTTAGTATGTTATTCTCAGGTAGCCGAGGCGGGCGCGCGGTATAGGATCATGCATTGCTTGAAAACGTTTTTGTTATGCAAACTATTTTAAAACTGTTATCATTGGGTTTAAGTCGTCCTGCGTGACGCAACATTTATTTTATGGTTTTTACGCTTCCGCATTTTATTACTCGTAAACGTTTTCATGGTTTTGAAACTTTGTTTTTATGGTTTGATTATAACTAATGATTCCGATCCTGTTAGTTCACACCCTCTGACGGTAAAACTCCGTTAGTGGATTTTGAGGGTGTGACAATTAAAAATGACAATGAAAAGACGGGGAAGTGTTATAAAAGGGGGGAAATGATCTGGGAGATGAAATTACGTTTTTACCCTCACGTGCATCTCATGTGATGAGAGTTAACGAAAAAATCTAACTGGGTTAGTGGAAAAGGACGTAACGTGCAACATTTTGGAAACACAGAATATGATTTCCGTCATTAAGTTTTCTAAAGGTCAACTATTGAAAAATCAGGAAAACATAAAGGACCTGTTTTGCCATTTTGTCTAATTAGAATATGTAAGTTTATTGAACTAATTTGTATAAAAAAAGTTATGTAAGTGACCTAATTAGAATCATTTTAAAACTTGGTAGCTGTCGTTTAAAGAAAACTTAGTTGCTATTTTGTGATAATTTTTTATGTAAGAAAAATCACCAATCGGGAAAATTTAGATTCTATTAAGATAAATGAATCTGGTTGTAAATTGAATCCTTAACAATTATAAGAATTATATGAAGAAACAATCGGGTTACCACGAAGAGCATTCGCAATCCCCTTGTAAACTTTGTGAGGGAGTTTGGTAAATCACAGGAAATGGTTGTGATTGTTGTTAGTAGATTAGAGAAAATATTGTTTATCTAAAATTTGGTAATACCTCGTTCAATTTTGTAATATTTTTTAAATGTGATTATACGTGAAGAATGAATAAAAATAATGATAAAAATAAAAAAAAATATTATTATTTTTGAATAACCAAACCAAAGTTCTATTAAAACATAAGTGATTTTTATTATAATTAAAAGAATTTATTTAATTAACACTAAAAAGGTTACAAATAGTGATATTTGTTATAACTAGAGTTAGAAATAGAAAATAAATTTCGAATAACAAAGAAGAAGACACTACTTAATACTAAGAACTCAAAAGTCAATAGTTTCAATCAGCACCTCTAGCTTATCCTTTAGTCGCGGTTAACCCTTCTAGCTCTCAAGGATTTCCTTGAGTCCTTCACTAATTTCTGTTTCACAGAACAAACCCTACACTTCTATTTTAATGCAACAAACTGATCAACCTACATTTTAACAATATCATGTCAACTATGCCCACGAGTGTGAAACTGTTCCAGCGCAAATGGACTAAACCTATGTGGAGTGTGGGGATCCCATCAATTCGGTACTTTAGTTGGTGAATGATTAAATATAGGGAAAATTCCTAAAATAGTCCATTTATAGAATGTGGTTCCAATTTTGTCCTTTTAAATTTAAGTTTTCAACTTTGTTCCTTTGGTATCTCGTCGCCGGCGACATGTTAACGAAAATTGACGATGTGTTAACATAACATAGCGTTGACGATGCGTTATGTTGTTAACATAAGGTAGCAGCGATGCGTTAATGTTTAAAACAGGGGTTCCACGATGTGTTTGCTGATAACGCATCACTGTTACCCTATGTTAGCAACATAAACGTATCTCGTCGCCGGCGACATGTTAGCGAACACCTACGATGTGTTAACATAACATACGGTAGCAGCGATGCGTTGTCCACTAACGCATCGTGGAACCCCTGCTTTAAACATTAACGCATCGCTACTACCCTATGTTAGCAACATAACGCATCGTCAACCCTATGTTATGTTAACACATCGTCGGTGTTCGCTAACATGTCGCCGGCGACGAGATACCAAATGGACAAAATTAGAAACTTGAATTTAGGGGGGCAAACTTGGAACCACATTCTATAACTGGGCTATTTTGGGAATTTTCTTTTAAATATATATAAACGAAACATTCAAAAGTTTTTTGATTATTTTTTATATTTTCTCAGGTCGCCAGATTTATTTGTAAATGGAGGTTTTTCATGCATTTGACTCGAATTCACGGGTATGGGTCTCACCAAACACATATAGCCTTATACGGATTATAACATCTTATTAAATTAAGAATTAATTTCACCAAATATTTTATATGAAACTTCTTTAAAATAGAGATATACTAAAAAAAATATCTTATTTTTTTATAAAAAAAATATTATTTATAATTAAGATACAATTTTATAGTAAAAAAAAATAAGCGAGTCATGGTCTTAGCAAACCTTGATAGCTTTTAAACGGGTTATAACATCTCATTTATTTATGAAACCCTTTTATCATCAAACCCTAAGTATATTACAAAATTCATTACAATAAATTAAATTAAAATCCAAAAAAATATTTAAATATTAAAAACAAATAATGTAAAACAAACTCTGTAATACGAGGGATAAAAGCTAGTGATACTATTAATATGGGTTAGTACTCTAATTACTAGCATGGATATTCTAAAACTTAAGGATTAAAAAAATGTGAAAATATTGGATAAATAAAATAAATTAAAAGTAGTCATTTAAAAAATATTAGTGTTTATAATTGTTTTACGGATTATTGGTTTGAAATAATACTATCACTATTTTACTTTTGTCAGTCTCAAGTAACGAACTGGTTGGTAAGGATCCCACATTTAACCATTTTTCTTCGATCAAATTCTGACTAATAGAGTACTAACTTCGTTAATATGATGATGATGATGTGTCATGCATACGTGTCAATTACAACTTATGTGGCAAATATGTGGCATTAATCACCACCATCGCCAGCAGTCGATCACCACCTCATACACACCTCCACCTGAACATCACCCTGGACACCATCGGGAGCCAACCACAATCAGTTCTTGTAAAGTGGTTTAGAAATGCATCAACAGTTGTGTTTAAAAACGTAAACATGACCTAATTGGCATCAATTCACACAACATTGAAAGGATTAACATTACCTTCGAATACAAATTGACTGGATCTAAGTTTATAACAGTTTCATCCATAACTTCCATGTCAAAATTGGGTTTTGGTGAATCATAAACTAAACCTAATGCCACCTAAACAATCATTTCAAATTAGCGAGTGAATTCACAAGTTGAACACCTAAATTGGAGTTATAAATACTTACATTGCGTTGGATAGGAGATCGTTGGGAAGGATAAGGAGACGCATGTTTGAAACAGTTTCCTAGCAACTCGTTTGAGTTTCATGGATTCTCTTCGAGCTTGCATGGTTTTGATTGAGTCTTAATCAACCGACCACCACTAACCGCGATGGCGTAAAAGTTCCACTGGCCTGAAAACCAAGCTTAACCAAGACGATTTACATACTCCGATGTAGAGGTGCATAAATCGGGTTTTTTCTAATACCCGGGTTCGGGTATGGAACCGGCTTCGGGTATGATCGGGTATTGAGAGAAATCGGGTAGGGTTCGGGTAGGGTATTGAGGAGAAAAACTCAACCCTATGTACCCGGGTAGGGTATGATCGGGTTTAGGTATTGGAACCGGGTACGACCGGGTATTAATACCCGGTTTTAAATTTGTAATTTTTTTATACATTTTTTAATTTGTTTAAAATTTAAATTTGCTTTGAAATTTATAAAAATAATTAAACTATATTACAAAAACCATAAATCCACTTAATTACAAATTATTTACTTAGTAATATTCATTTTACAAAAACTTAAACATAAAAGTTGTGAAGTAAACATAAAATATACTATAAAAACTCATGTATTATTTCGGGCATTAGAAAATTGGTATCGGGTATCGGGTATAACCGGGTATTGGGTATAGGGTATGACCGGGTCCGGGTATTTACGGGTATAAATCGGGTACGGTTCCGGGTACGGGTATTGACCTCAAAATGCATACCTTGTCTATACCCTACGGGTATGGTCGGTTCCGGTTTCGGGTATAGAATACCTGGGTATAAAAAAAACCGGTTCCGGGTATTTTTTTCGGGTCCGGTTTCAGGTACGGGTTTTTTGTGCACCTCTACTTCGATGTAGGGTTTTCTAGACAGAGACAAGGTTGAGTTACAAATGACGAAGAGGATGTGTGGTTATGGTCGGAGATGGGGTTGGCCGTAAATGATGGTGGTGATCGTAGTTGGAGATGGGGAAGACCATAAGCAGCCACAAAAGCGTTATTAACACGTAGGCATGACACATCATCATCATATTAACAAAGTTAGTACTCCGTTGGGCAGCGTTTGATGGAAGAAAAAATGATAAAATGTGGGATCATTAATATACATTTCATTAGTTGGAACTGACAACGATTAAAAATAGATAGGATTATTTAAAATCAATAAAATCTTGTGTTGATATAAAATACAAAATTAGATGGTGATGTGGGCCCAAGTGTTGAAAACCGGGCTATTATGTTTCTGGAGGTCCAAGATCGCGCTACAAAATGTGGCCCACGAAAACGGGCATAACTTGGCCCACGAAGCTCCGTTTCAGGCTCATTACCAGTCAAATCGAAGCTTGAGACGAGGAGCACGTTATGGAAAACAGCCTACAACGGTTTGGCCCCTGTTCGAAGCCCGAAAACGTCTTTTAAATAAAGTTATGGGCATTTTTATATTTTTTCAGCACTTTTTATGTTTTAGTTTTTGTTTTTGCGTTTGTGTTTGGCCCATGGCCCTTTTTAGGCCCATTTCGTATTAGAACCTTTATTTATATGCTGGTTATGTAATTTGGAGAGACAGAATTTAATTTTAATTATAATAACTTTTCTCTTCACTTTCCCTGACCTTTGGATGGGATCTGGGGGTTTTTGAAAGTTCATCACGGATATTCTTTGAATCAACATGATTCGATCTTCATTATCGTATTACCGCTGCATCAGATGGGTATCGTCATTTTCGGTGCTAGCAACTTCAACTTAGTAAAGCTATTTTATGTTAAAATAAGAGCTACGTGATGGCTAATAAAGTTAATTTTTTTTTTTAGAGTGACGACACAAACTGACAAACACTCCCTAATTTAGCACCATTAAAAATACACTTAAATACCTATCCTGTATTTGACCCCTCAACACTAAGTTGAGGAGATTCATCGATGTTAATGGGCTAAACTCTCAAAGTTACGGCAGTTTTAAAGTTTTATATGCAATGTTTGTGTTGGAAACCTTGTACATCCTTAAAGACAACCTTGGAATCACTAAACATGTTAATTACTTAATTTTATATTGCCCCCCTAAGAGGTGACATGTCGTAGATGAATTCTATCCTCATCTTTTCCAATATAGGATAATATTATTGAATATTTTTAATTTATGTATTTATCATAAGTTTGTTAGTTACACTGTGATTGATATCTTATGTTACTAGTTTATTGTTAGGATAGTTTTTTCTTCCATTATTATCTTTTGTGTCATCTCTATGTTTAAGTATGTGAAGCTTTCTATATATCATTGTGAAAAATACGTAAAGATAGTGTTTGGTATATGCAAAAATAAGAGATAGAATGAGCGGATCATTGTGATGAGGGAATGAAAAACAAAGGTATTTGATTGATTAATGGAATTTCCTTCCATTCCATCTAAAACACCTTAAATTCAAATTCACCGTACATCACCTTCATCAACACCGCCGCGCCACCCACCACCACAACCCTCCTATATTTGTCATGGAATCAAAGCGGGAAAACTTTGTCTCTAAAAAAACCAAACTCTAAAAAATAATATATCCTAACCCATTTATTATTTAATTTCTTGTCTTCTTTTCTTGAACTGCTCACGGTAGATGACACGTGGTGCCATAACTCTTGTGCCAACTAGGGCTGTGCAAACGAGAAAACCCGGACTGACCCGGGTTAAACCCGACTAGACCCGACCGGCGACCGAGACACAAAAAATCCATAACCGAGGAGAGGACCTTTGTATAATTTCGGGCTTCGGGTAAATTATGGTTCGGTTCTTCGGGTTTAAATGTTGGAACCGAGACTGACAAAAAAGCTTAAAATAGTATGAAATTAACTTTGAAAGTGCATGGTTTACTATGGAGAAGAAGAAGAGAGTGATAAAAAGAGAAGAAGATGAAGAAACAACAATTGATTTTGCAATTCAAAACGGTTTAAATCTTTTTTCCAGCGAAAACCACGTACTTCGAAAAAAATAAACAGTAAATAACGATTGTCTTCTCTTTTAAATATTGTGTGATTACCTGCAACTTTGCAACAGTTATGAGTTGAAGAGAAATTTAACATATAGATAGAGATGAGAGAGACAATGAATTGAGAAAAAAGTTATCTGGCTATTTTAACTTTTACAATTGACACACACATGGTGTAAGTATGTGATCCTTAGCTGTTATTTTCTTATATTTAAAATTTAATGAAAGTACAACGATTGCACAAGTAATGAAAGCTAGGCTTAAAATATTATTTAAAACCAGTTAACTGTGAACTATATTAAAACTAGCTTAGTTGAATACGCAATCAAAAAGAAACTTGAACCGATGAGGACCCGAAAAACATAAGACGGGTTGGGTTTAGGGTGTTTTCGGGTCGGTTTAGGGTTTTTAACGGGCTACCCGAAATTTGCACACCCCTAGTGCCAACTCAAGATTCACCATACTTATAAGGGGGGAGGGGTGATGGAAATCTCCTTACACTCCCCATCCAATCAAATTGTGCCATATCACCAACCCCAAATCCATCACATTTTGATGAGATTTGGTAGGGGTGGTGGTGTGATAAGAATAAAATTTTTTTTTTGTTTTTTTGCAACTTAAAAAATTAAAACAATATTTTACTAGAACTTAAAAAATAAAAACAATAGTTTACTAGAACATAATTCAACTTAAAAATTAGAATTAAAAAATAAAAGTTACAATAAATGTCTACTCCTCGTCTGAATCCGGAAATTCCAAACCTAAAGAACCTATAAGCTTAACTAGATCCCATCTCAACCGATGATGAATATCTTCATCCCGCAAGTCTAATTGGACATCATCGGGAACGAGAACTTGAGTAGGAGGATCCGGTACCCAATCTGGAGAAATTGCATTTTCATATTTTTTTATTAACATATTGTGTAATATGATGCATGCATACACGTAGCTAGAGATCGTGGGTTTTTTCATTGCACGAACTGGTCGACTAAGTATGCACCATCTACCCTTTAAAACACCGAAAGCTCTCTCGGCATCTTTTCTTGCCGATTGTTGCAACTTCTTGAACGCCTCTTCATTGGTCTTGACAGGAAACGAAAAGGCTTTCACAAAAACAGACCATTGGGGGTAGATACCATCGACAAGGTAGTAGCCACGTCTGTAATATATCCCGTTGACTAAATACGGACAGAAAGGTGCGGTACCATTTGTTACGCTCTGAAACAACGATGACGTGTACAGAACAATGATGTCGTTGTTTGAGCCGGGAACACCAAAATAAGAATGCCAAAACCATAAATCATTTGACGCAACCGCTTCTAGTGAGATGGTCGGTCGTTTGATATCACCCCTAACATACGCCCCTCGCAACTCCCGTGGACAGTTCCTCCATTCGATATGTGTACAATCGATGCTACCGAGCATCCCTAGAAAATGCCATCTAGCGTCGTGCGCGGCGTAAAGACGTGTAATGTTATGTCTTGTTGGTTTCATAGAAACTCTTTTCCATACAATTTTATAATCGCGTTACAAAAGAATTTTAGACATTAAGTATTCATCGAATTGGTCGGGTGGGTTACCTGTCGCTAGTTGACGAATAGCGGATGTGCATTTTTGAAGCGCCGTAAAACTTCGTTTGTCTCTCGCGTCGTAAGATTCTTGAACCATTCTTCGTTTGCTTCGACGTCGGCTACAATCTTTAAAAATAAAGATTTCAGCAAACGAAAGTGTTCCCTAAACATCTCGTCATTGCATTTCGGCTCCTCAACAAAATAGTCGTTCATTAGCACTTCGTGGGCATGTATACGATCACGCTCCACCATTTTTCTCTTTGGACGGCTCGGGCCTTCAAGTTCGTTATATAACAACGGGAACCATTCGAGAATGTCATCGTCCGAAGACGAAGAGCTGTCTGTGTCTAAAGGAACCAAGTAATTAGGAAATTCCATATTTTTTTGTTGTGAATGAAGGGGAAGATTGAGAGTGTTTTGAGTTGGATTTGGTTTATGTTTTGGTTTTGGTTTTGGTTTTATATTGTTTTTTTTATTTAGCCCTCCTCCCTCCCAACGGCTCCCTCCCCAACGGTCAAATTATCTCGATAAACACCCATCACACAACGTGATGGCTATCACGCAACCAACCCCCGTCACGCGTGAGCAATGACCGGCGGCGGTGTGCGGTGAGTCATCACGCGTGATGGGAGCTCCTCACGCTATGTCAATTTCAAGTATGTAGTATATGCGAAATTGAACATTAACTACCACCTTAGCTAGAATCATCGAATGGTCACCGCATTAGACTATGGGTTGCTAAAGCACCTTAGTTCTAACTTGTTGATAAACTATGGATGAGATCAAATGAACGGCTATATATCATCATGCATCAATTATCAAAGCCACATTGGATCATTCTATTACTCAGCTTAATTAGAAGGTAATTGAAGAAGAAACTTATCAAAACTATAATTAGAAGGTAACTGAAGAAACTTATCTTTGGCATGCATTTGCCAAAAAATCTAAACGGACCTAATTTCAAAGGTGTACGTCAGGGCTGTCAAACGTGTCGGGTTGGCAGATTGGCGGGTTAACGGGTTGCGGGTTAACGGATTGAAATGTGCAACCCGAACCCGACCCATATTATTATTCGTGTCAAATATGTTAACCCTAACCCGCACACACATAAATTCGGGTCGACCCGAACACGACCCGTTTAACCCATATTTTTTAAACAACTTAATTTATATAATCAGACATACAAATTATAATAAAATATAAACCATATATTGCAAAATTTAAATGAAATTTTAGCATGAGTCGATTTAGATATAGATGAATTTGACGATGTGTTCATGTATATTGGTGAATGGACAGAAGAAATGCATCTTGGGTAACGAAATTCTGGTTGAGAATTTAAAAGTATCGTTCACGAAAAATAGAATTTAAGAGGATACGTAAAAAGGTAATATGGAGAATAAAAAATAATTAAATTCTACACATTTTAAAACTAAAGAGGAAATATAAAATTAATTTTAAAGTATCTAAAATTAAACATGTTAACGGGTCAACCCGTTTTTATACATGTCAACCCGAACCCGACCCATTTTTTAAATGGGTCGTGTTAGCCGACCCAAAACCTATTTTTTTCGCGTCGGGTTCGGGTTGGGTTTCGAGTTGTGTCAATAATTGACACCCCTAGTGTACATCTCCCGTTGTTACATATCACACTTCGTTAAGAATTTAACAAATCAAACACAAACTGTTAACAATCCTGTTTGCACACTGATATTTGTACTATTTTGTAACACATGTTTTTATAGACTCAATAAAATCTATTTGTGCAGAGTATGGTCCTAGCTTTTTAAAACTTATCAATCATATGAACGTGTTTCTTACAATTCCAACATTTCAAACTCATTTTCTAAATACGACACTAGCTACATACGTCCCAAAATAGGGCAGTTATAAACAACCAATATTATTTACAAAGTTAGACTAGTTTATATACACACCCGAAGTTTACAAATAATGTGTTTGAATATATAACATGAGTGATGAGACCATTCATAAAATTAACCTTAACTTTACGAGACTTACTTGAAAGAATAAGGGAGTTCACATATTAGTTAACCTAAGTAATAATCCTAAGCCTTCGTAAAAAACTATACATCGACGCATCATTTGTCGCCTCCAGCATAACATATACAGCTTCATATTTTGCCCATGGATTTACATACCAATGTATGATACAATGCCTCTTTTGGGCGTACCATACACCACTTACAACACCTTTTAGGTCTTTTATCGATTTTAGCTACCAATGTGGCATTTGTGTGTATCTTATAACATTTATATTATAGCATCTATGTTGTTACATAAGCTACGAGGTTCAAACAATTTCCACATACAAGAACCGATTTTTTTAATACGAATCTTTTGAATTCACGATTTGGGTCATGATACATCGTTTGTGACCAATGAATCACATTCCTATACGTAATTCAATCTCATGAATCACCTATCCATAGTGAAATATGTTTGACCCAATAATCACAAACCCCATTATGAATCCTTAGTCCCAAATGAGGCTTTACCTATTGTGAAACAATACCAACAAGTACACATATAAATAATTCATCCAACAATTCACATATAAGTTTAGTCACATTATAATTCAAATTTAATCACGCATTATATGTGCATACACTTCCATATTCGAGTTGTGTAATTACTTGATCACATATGTTCAAAGGACCTTGTATTGGATGATTCCTTTCCATGGTTGACCACTCGAAGTCAACAATGTACATGTCAATACACAAGTATCTAACATACACTATTCGCATTATATCTGTCGGATTAACTACATTATAATGAACGATTATATGACTTCATACCATGATTTCTACCCTTAATTGTAAGATTAAATATATAATTATATATATTTATATATGACCATTATAATCATTTATATTATAATAGACCAAAATAGTAATCATACCTTATTATATATTAGTTTGATAATTGTTGATGGACCATATTACCCTTACTAATTAATAAAAGGTTTCCCCTTAGGTGTATATGTAGAGAGACAAATGTTAACATCATAACCTAATAACACACACATCATAACAATTTTGTGTGTCTCATATCTTCTAAACCGGGTTCCTCTCAAGAACCCTAATACCATCCTTAACTATACATCCTAAAGGGGAACTCGATCAAGATGACAAACATGTCGACTACATCATACTCTGCTGCGATTATATTCTCCATTCTGTAACAGGTTCATAGGTTTATTATTATTCATGTTTTCTATTACTTACATGAAGAACTTATCAACATGTGGAATCAGAGTGATGTTGATTAATCAATCCTTCATGTTTTCTCTAAATCTAGAATTAAAATTGGAAAGCATGATTTTTTTATTAAAACCCTAATTTTATTCGATTTTCTGTTTTCATGTTTTGTTAAGCAATCTGGTTATAATTGCTAAAATTCATATTTAAAACTCTAATATATTCGAAATCTGTTAAAAATATGTTTAAGATTTCGATTCCAGAGAAAACTGACTAAAGATTCTTCGAAGATATTCTTCATGTTCATCAAAAAACCGAAGAAACGTCCTTATTTTGGATGAATCGTAGGAATAAAATATATTGTTTCCAATTTTGATTGATTTTTTTATCTATTAAAAATTTTGAAACATGATATAGTTTTATCAACAAAAGATTTCAAAATCTTGGATAATTATAATTAAATCTTTTAAATATGAAAACAAGATAATCCATTAAAAATTTGAATCCATATTTATCATATATTAGTTTATGGGATTTAAAAATAATTGATTGGATAAAATAACTTATGAGTTAAAATAAGTTTATGGGTTAAGGATTTAAAAATATATTTTGGTTTTTATCTAAAATGGTTTTGGTTTACCAAAATCCGGAAAAACTTACAAAACCCGAAAACTCTCATGATCTTAAAAACCCACTAAAATCCGGGTTCACTAAATTTTCTGAGAACTCATAATTCTCATGAACTCAAAAGTTTCGATAAATAATTTCCTGAGAACTCTAATTTCCCCATAAACTGTTCCTAATTAAATGTTTTGTAAACAATTAAATCTTATACAAATTTGCAAAACATAAAAGGCTTAACTTAAGTGAATTTTAATGTATCACTTCTGCACAAAGGTGATGTGTTACATTTACCATATCATTCAAGTCTAATTGAAAGCTTATGTTAGTTTTTGCATGTAACATTCGTTAATTTTCAAACTCAAAAAACCCGACACATTTTAAATTTTCGATATGATTAAGTTAATTATACATATACCCATATGTTACATATTTCATACGTAATAGTTTTTCTTTCCTAAAGTTATTTAATAATATTAATCATTACTAATATATATATATAAATAAAAATTATAACACTCGGAATTTTTTTCTTTATTCAAATATCACATAAATAGTTGCATAACCAAAGTAAATCCTTTTAATTTAGTTATGTCACATTTATTTTTGTCACATTTACTTTTACTTAAAGTTATTTGTTTTTAAAAGATGAAAAATATCTTCTTACACCATTTAAGTTTTGGTCAAACCTCCTTCCCCAAAACATTCTCCAAATCAATTTTTTCATTAAAATATTCTTAAAAGTAACCTCCTCATATTAATATAAATAAGAACTCACTCTCACCCCTTTCATTCTTTGTACACCTCTTTGAAAAGTTCAAGAGAATTATTTCTTTATTTTTCCATTTCAAAGGTAAGATTTTAATTATTTAAGTTTTCTTCATCTTATTTCTATTTATTTTAATTCTTGTTCATACTAGTTAATCAAATGGTCACATGACCATAACACAATCATGTCTAGGAATCCACATAATCCATAAACCATGGTGTATAGGGTGGATGAGACAAAGAACACAAGGAGATGATCGATTACATGAAGGTCACACTTGAAACGTTCTTATATCTTTATTTATCTGTTTTAAATATTTATTATTTTATTCAAAGGACCCAAGGATTTTTGATGATATATGCTCATAAATGTTATATAATCATATCCAAAAAAATTCATAATTTTATTTCATCAAATTGCTTTTCGAAATCGTTAAAATATTGCTTCTAGCAATATGTCAGTTTTGACATTAGATATAGCTGTCAAAGAAATAGGCATATCTTATTCATAACAAACTGAAAAAGTGCAATATCAGATTCAATGATACACTTCATTGAAATACGGTTCTAAAAACTATTTTTACGCATTTTAATTCATTCGTATGAATTTGAAATCAATGGTTTATAAACAGTGCGCACATTCATACCCTCTGATTTATATGGTTGTTTTGGCATATTTAGGTTACGAATTTGTAAAACATTTCTAAATGAAAGTTGTTCAAAACATTCTAATTTAGTAGATTACAAAGTCTTAATTTATAATAAAATTTTTTGATATTTTAAATACCTTAAATAAAACATAACACTTTCATCTCCAATAACCGATTTTGTATTTCATCTTCCTTTGTTTATCTTTTCCTTGTTTTTATCTTATTATTTATTCATTTAATTTAGTATTCTTTAAACTTTACAATCCTGTTAGTTAGTCTTTAATTATTATATTTTTTTTATTTATAGTTCGTGAGGTTCGATCGATCATTTTCTTTAACGTGCTTTCGGTTGCCATTCCAAGTTTAGCTTTAATCTCAAATGTGAGTTTCTCACACCCCATTTTTAACGTTTTTACATATTTTGGGGGTAGCATATATATCATATTCAAATCCATTTGCTTATTATTTCTTATTACAAACTACAATTCGCTACATGGACTTGTATGTTTACTTGTTACTTGCTCAAAGATTACATGCACGGATTACTTCAAGTTAGTATGATCATACGCCCCCTTTGAGCTCAAGAAATTTATTGTTATGAGTGGAAAATGGACTCATTATCCGAGTACGTTGGTGCACAATCCCAACTGGAAAGGACCTTACTTGCACTTATCTGAGTACATTGGTGCAAAATCCCATCTGGAAAGGACTTTACTTGCTCATTTACACTTGTTCATGGAATTGTATGATTTTTATGTACTTATATCAAACTTGTGTGAACTCACCAACTATTCATTTAGTTGACATTATTTTATATATATGCTACAGGTACATCTATTCGAATTTGACATAAGAAGAAGACATTAGAACTTAGAGTATTTCATTAAATGGACAAGTTGTTAAGTTGTTCTTGAATTTTCGTGTATTTCTTGTTACAAACTTGTGTACTTGATGTTTAAATTAATTAATGATAATATTGTCACTTAATAGTGTCACATGTGTTTTGAGCAATCTATACGTCACACTCAGGCGTTTCCGCTTTAGCTGGGGTGTTACATTGCATAACATGATACAAATGTCTCACTTCTGCCTAAAGGTGATGTGGTACATTTTTATCTAGCAAAACTAGCCCGTGCATAATTAAAATAGTTGTTTGACTTCTGCCCAAAGGTGATGTGTTACAATTTTTTGCACACATACTTAAATAAATTTTAATTCTGTCCAAATGTGATTTATTTTTTATTTAAATAGAACTTTTAATTATAGTCTATAGTTTGATGTTAATAATAGACATATCACATCTTCAATAAAATATAATGATCATTACATTAATGATCTTTCATTAATCTAATGATCATAAATTTTAATTTGTATTATTTTAATATCTCATAACATTACTTACTATAATTTTCTTCTATAAAACTATCTCATCCAAATCATCCACTCTAAATAATATAAGTTTTACATTATAAAGAGTTTTAATAACATTTAGCTCTTCTCAGTTTTAGTTATTCATTAAGACAGATATAACTATCCTACTGTTCTTTCTAATAACAATCATTCTATTGAAAACTAGAGCATAACAAATGGGATGAGTTAATCATAATGTCTCTT
The DNA here is from genome assembly GCF_021521415.1 of Bidens hawaiensis. Classification (NCBI taxonomy): domain Eukaryota; kingdom Viridiplantae; phylum Streptophyta; class Magnoliopsida; order Asterales; family Asteraceae; genus Bidens; species Bidens hawaiensis. The sequence goes on along the minus strand of NW_027501323.1, from coordinate 30,490 downwards.
ATGATAATGATAATCAAGAACTTATATAAATAAATGCTATCACTAGAGCTATTCTAGATTTAGTTTTTCCTAAGACTAATCAAAATAACTCCTAAGATTCATGTACTCCTTAAAAGTTATAACTATAAGGCTTAATGGCATTACTGAATACATCATAATGTACAATACCATGACCCATAAAGTTAAGGGCTCACACATGGAAATAAGCACACTTTTCTAATGCATTACATACTAAGATTTTCTATTATTACAATTTGTTTCCTTAAGTATCAACTATAACACTCATAAGTACAAAAGGAAAACGAGTATGTTGAGTAGCAACACATGTAAAAGAAAAGAATATGGCAGTGGAACATAAGATGTTATTCAACTCACCACCAGTAAAACATTAAAGAGGATAATTCTAGGGTTCATAGACAAAATACAAGTATTACTTCCAGCTTTAAGTTCTCTAAGGAGAAGTCTCGATGTAAAAATATGTCATTATATTAGGCATAAGTAACAAGGCTATCCATAATTAAAAAAAATATCTGGCTAAAACAGTAGTCGTATATTAATGATATTTAAGTCTGTTAATCTTAATATTCCAATTAACACATGATAGGTTGATTCTAGTTCTATTAGTTTCTTTACTGATACCAACAAATAACTAACATGAGTGTTGGTGACAAAATTTAAATGTTAAGGCTATTATAACCATATAAAACTGTCTTCTAATTATGTTTTATGATACCTTAATTATTCTAGAGATCAATCAGAATTTAGTATCAATACTTAAGCTACATTATGACAGTTGTGAGGTCTGTATAGCCAACATAAAGTCACTTTTACCTTAAACTCTCATATTATTTGTTATCAATATATGGACTGAAACATTTATAAAATAGAATTAGATGATATTACATACATTCGCAACTTTTGTTATCATGCAAATAAGAATTCAACAAAGACAAATGAGACTTATAAAATTCATCCATTAAAACTAAATTTCATGAGAAATCATGATATGGTTGATGAGGGTTATTTTTCATCTAATCTCATTCTTAGTGATTTTAATCATGTGTTAGATGCCCTAAACATTACTTGGCTTAAAGAATAAGTATGGGTCCACCATAAGTTATATTTTACTAACATTCATGGAACTTATTCAAACAAGAATATTCAGATATAATTCTTTTATCATTTAAAATGCTATTTACTTGTATCTAATCTTACTTCTATGGTCCATGGTTTTAAAGAGATCCATTCATATATACCTAATACAATTTCTTCTAAATATGTCCCTAAGTTTATTATGACATCTGGACGTTAACGAAATCAAATCAATTCTAACATATATTTGAGAAATTCTCACATCACGTACATTATTGAAACTCCTTATTTAGTTTTTCTAAAGATATTAAAGATCAGTGGGAGCCTTAAGTGTCTCAGTCATAACTTACAAGATCTGCAAGAGGTGGGGGAGTGAAAACTTGATATTATCTCAATTACACCTCTTGTACAAGACATTGCTCCATCACAACACTATTTCATCAAAACTTATCTCTTTAGAATCTACTGCTGCTACTACTGCTACTGCTACTGCTACTGCTACTATTGTTACTGCTACTCCTACTACTCCTACTCCTACTGCTACTACTACTGCTACTGCTACTGCTACTGCTGCTGCTGCTACTGCTACTGCTGCTGTAGCTGCTCCTGCTACTACTACTCCTGCTACTGCTACTACTGCTACTGCTACTGCTACTGCTGCTGCTGCTGCTGCTACTGCTACTGCTACTGCTGCTACTGCTACTGCTACTGCTACTACTGCTGCTACTGCTATTGCTACTGCTACTACTACTCTAATACCACCACCACCACCACCACCACTACTACTACCACTACTACTACGACCACTACCAGTACTACTACGACCACCACCACCACCACCACCACTACTACTCACAAGAAAAACTACGACAACTTACATCATTAATTTTTTTCTCTATTAGAATCTATTGGTCTTTAAATATTAACCCTAAGCATGCTAATTTCCTAAAGGTTTCTAAGGTCAGTGGGAGCAGTAAAAGTTCTTATAATGACTTGTTATATGTACAAGAGGCGGGGGAAGAGAGTCATTAAACTTTACTCTAATTACACCTTATGTACACCATATTGCACCAACTGTTACATATTTAGAATCTTGAAAATTGATTGCAACCTAACCAAGAGCTAATCTATAAAACTGAGACTTTTAAAATTACCTAATAATCAACTTAGGAGCCCATCTAGGTTTTAAATCCTACGGATATTGATGATTATATAATCTCCCTAACTAGAGTTAAAATGGATGTTGGAATGTTTAATGATCCTACCCATTCTAATTAAACCATTAACATCAATCAATATTCTATGGGAATAAAGCTAATATTAGCAAATAACTTCATAAGTCAAAATAACTTTTCAAATTTTGTTGAAACACCTAAGGGTGTTCATAACTAAACTAAATCTTAATACAAACGTTAAAGACACGAAGAAGCAAGATTGGTTGTTAAAGGTTATATGCAAAGGGAATAAATCATTAAAAAATCTTATAACCTATATTACAAAAGTTTTCTTTGAGGATCATCATTGTTCAAGTAGCTTATAATAGTTAAAGAGCTAGTTAAAACATTGTTCATATATACTTTGATATGATAGATCTCAGAGATATCCCTTACGTAATAGATATAATAACATTCTGAGATAGAACCAAAGGGACGTTAATTCTGTTCTATAAGTTTTACCTTAAATGGGTCCTTACACATGTAACAAACAATATTGCTCTATTTAGAGGATAATAGGATCATTGAGATTATTATCTTATGTTTCATTAAGTAGAAGACTTATGTAGGTTCAAGTCTATACTCGTTTAGATATTACTCAAAATTGTAACACACTAAATATGTCTAGACTAATGTGAAGCATCTAAAAGAGTATTAAAATATCTTTAAAATAAACAAAAGACTATAATTTAAAAAGAAGAAGTAAGAATTCAAACCGGTAGATTACTCTAAACTTTATTATATTCAAAGATAACATGATGTAATTTTTGGGATGTATTCTTATGTTAGCAGATAAATCTATCTCATGGAAGAGTCATAATGAACTGATAACAACAATCTAAGTTATAATGACATAATATGTTGACTAATCACAACGCAATTAGCAATAAATGATGTTGAAAATTTATCAGTGGACTCATAAGTTTATTAATTCCATAAAAATTATATATTGAAGACACACTGTGATAAAGTCAGCTACCATGTTTTCTCAAACAGTAACAGTTCGAGAGGTGCTACATTAAATTTCGATATGAAATTAATTATTGGTTTATGAATGAATTGAGGAATCTAAATTTTCGTATCGAATACATTCATGATATGCTTAAGGATCCGATAACTAAAAGTTTCACCCATAAATATTCTGAAAACGCTTATAATAATGACGGGTTATTGATGACTATGCACAACTGCACATCATACTATGAATGCTTAACTATTAAAATTCTTCATCAGTTTTAATTTTGTACGCCTCTTAATATGTTCTGCATGCATAATGACATATAGACGAACTAATATACAAATCAAACGTTCTGAAGGGCTTACTTGAAAATTCTGATCTTAACTACTTAGGTTTTAAATAAGGACTGCAATATGATTAATGGGGGTCTTGAGCTGATGTTTAATTCAATAATTGTATTTCCCTACTCCAATTTAAGTTTAAAGCTAAAATGAGTATTAACTCCTGATCAGGCTTATCTAATACTCATAATAAATGATTACTCGGAAAAGTGGGTGAATGTAAGATTAAATATATAATACATATATTTATATGTGGCCATTATAATCATTTATATTATAATAGATCAAAATATTAATTATACCTTATTAAATATTAGTTTGGTAATTGTTGATGGGTCATATTACTCTTACTAACTAATAAATGGTTTCCCCTTGGGTGTATATGTCACAACACCCGACCCTTATTCCCCGGAAGGGAGACGTGAACATTGATTGGTGGTATCGATGTTTATTAAATTATTTTGCAGCGGAATATTTTATCAGAATCGTAGTTAGGAAAAATGATCAGAGTTATAAAAACACCATGTTTATTATTATTATAAATTGGGAATTTAATCCATTTTGATACAAACATAAACTTTATAGGGATAAACCCTAATTTAAAAAAAACGTTTCTTATTCTGGTGACAAGCCACTTATTTAAACTGGGAGCCCGCAGGCGTCATTCCTTTGTCTCTAACAAGTCACCTGAAACATGTTTAAACTATTTGATCAGCAAGAAATACTGGTGAGTACATTCATTTGTAAATGACACATTTTACATATACAGCATTAAGATGTTTTTACATCTGTCTGCTTACAAATTACCGAAAGGTACTTGTCACTCGACCGTATCTATGATTGTGGTCATATTACTTATTGGCTAACACTTGTCCAATAAGTGACGTGTAATAGCCCAGTAGGAAAGCCTTTTATACAAAACCCCACAATACCAGTCGTAACAATCCCGTAAGTCTACAGAGACTTAATCACTGTTATGTATTTAAAATACTTTAAAAATAGATTTGAAAATATATAGACCATCTGTCATGAGTTTTATAGGTTTTGAAATTATCATGACAGTGTCGGAAAAACAGTTGTCTCACGTAAATGTGAGTGGTACAAAAACTCGAATGTCTCACCTTGCAAGTTTACAATTAAAGAACACCTCTTGGTATTAAGCACCTAGGATAAACACAATGTAGTATATCTAGATTAGTATAAAACTAACAATCATAACGATAATCACGATATTAGAAACTTTACACGATGGCACAATGTCTTACCTTAATAGGCAGAGCTTTCGGATTCGCGTATATAAGTTTCTTTCGATCAGATAGGATATCGCTACGATAATCGGGTATTATACCACCTTTCTTAAGAAAATTCAGAAAGAAAAACAAGTTTTGGATGAAGAAGAATGTGTCTCGTTTCCTCCCTATTTATAAGAAATTTTGGAGCCCATCGCGATACGCGATGGACATACACAAAAGTCATCGCGTATCGCAAAGAATCTATAGCTTCGCCGAGTCAGCCTTAGGCATGCTACGTCGCACGCCATGTGGCATGTGACGTGTCTCATCTGCGTAACCTCCACGTCGTGATACGCGATGTGTTACCTTAATAGGTTATCGCGTATCGCTATGCCACAATGTTTCTGGATAATCTTTACACGTCATCCCGTAACGCGATGAGGCTAATCTAAACACACTTTGCACTCAATCAAGTGCAAAGTGCGCCATCAAAGCGACACATTGCGCCCATCGCACTTCGCCCGAGCCCGTGAGCGTGCGCATTCGGGTGCTCCGCACCCTCCGCTAAGACCATTGGGTGTGATTTGTTTTATAAGAACATTAACATATGAGTTTTCTTTCTTATAAATAACTCACCAGTTTTATAATCTAGCTATGTGGGACAAGGACTTACACTCCTATTTATACCATGGTGGAAGCTTCTCCTTTTCTTTCCTCTACCAATGTGGGATGGAATTTTCTTCTTTCATTTCCTTACTTTTCCTTTAATTTATTTTGTGGTTTGTTATAGTCTCCCCTCCTTATTTTGAATCTCGTCCTTGAGATTTACTTGGAATAAGTGTGGGTACTTCCGTTTCATTTCTGATTCAAATTCCCAAGTATATTCTGGCCCACGTTTAGAATCCCGCTTCACTTTGACTAGAACTATCCTTTTATGCTTGAGATTCTTGATCTTTCTATCTTCAATTTGCAAGGGTTTCTCAACGAATTTCAACTTTTCATTTACCTTTATATCTTGAAGGGGTACTTTTAGTGATTTATCATCTAAACATTTCCTTAAGTTACTTACATGAAATACATCATGTATACCTGACATTTCCTCTGGTAATTCTAGCTGATAGGCTACTGGTCCAATTCGTTTGATAATTTAAAATGGTCCAACAAATCGTGGACTTAACTTTCCTCGCTTACCTAATCGCATTACTCCCTTCCATGGAGATACTTTTAGTAGCACTTTGTCTCCAACTTGAAATTCCAATGGTTTGCGTCGATGATCCGCATAACTCTTCTGACGATCTCGTGCAGTTTTTAATCTCTCTTTAACTTGATTTATCTTATCAGTACTTTCTTGTATGATTTCAGGATCTGATAATTGTTTTCCTCCTATTTCTGCCCAACATACTGGAGTTCTGCACCTTCGTCCATAAAGGGCTTCAAATGGGGCAGCATTAATACTTGTATGATAACTGTTATTATAGGATAATTCTATTAGTGGTAAATGGTCATCCCAATTTCCACCAAAATCTATTACACATGCTCTTACCATGTCTTCCAATGTTTGTATGGTCCTTTCACTTTGACCATCAGTCTATGGATGGTATGTTGTACTCAAGTTTAATTTTGTTCCCATAGCTACTTGGAAACTTTTCCAAAAATGAGAAGTAAAACGGCTATCCCGATCCGATACAATGGATAATGGAACTTCATGTAATGAGACAACTTTGTCTACATACAGCTTAGCTAATTGTTCTATTTTGAAAGTTTCCTTCATTGGTATAAAATGAGTTGATTTTGTTAATCTATCCACAATTACCCAGATTGTCTCATTACCTTTTCTTGTGGTAGGTAATTTGGTAACAAAATCCATTGTTAGAAATTCACATTTCCTTCTGGAATTTCTAATTGTTGAAGTAATCCTGATGGCTTTTGATGTTTTGCTTTAACTTGTGAACAAGTTAAGCATTTTGAAACATAACTAGTTATGTCCTTTTTCATTCATATCCACCAATATATTTTCTTCAAGCCTTGATACATTTTATCTCTTCCAGGATGCATTGTATATTTGGATTTATGGGTTTCTTCGAGAATCTTTTCTCGTAATCCTCCTATGATTGGTATCCAGATCCTGTACCCCGTTCGGATAATTTCATCATTTCCATTGACAAGTAGATCAATGGTACCATTTCTTTTCTCGTCGGCAATATTATTTTCTTCTATTGCTTGTTTCTGAGCATTCTTTACTTCATCAATTAAATTGATTTGAAGTTCTAACCTTAAAGCTCGCAATCTTTTAGGTTTCTCATGCTCTTTTCTGCTTAATGCATCGGCTTCTATATTAGTCTTACCTTCGCGTATTGGATTTCACAATCATAGTCGCTAAGAATTTCCATCCAGCGTCTTTGTCTCATGTTAAGCTCCCTTTGTCCAAAAATATATTTTAAACTTTTATGATCTGTGAATACAGTAAACTTACTACCATATAGATAGTGTCTCCAGATCTTTAAGGAAAAAATTATTGCTCCCAATTCTAAGTCATGTGTTGTGTAATTTTCTTCATGCTTCTTTAGTTGTCTAGATTCGTAAGCAATAACTTTTTCATGTTGCATTAGTACATATCCCAATCCTGATTTTGAAGCATCACAACAAACTGTGAAATCCTCAGATCCTTCTGATAGTGCAAGTATTGGAGAATTTTTCAACTTTTGCTTTAAAGTTACAAAAGCTTCTTCTTGCTTAGGTCCCCATTCAAAGTTGACATTCTTACATGTTAACTTGGTTAACGGTACTGCTATTCGGGAAAAGTTTTGAATGAAACGTCTATAGTATCCTACTAATCCTAAGAAACTTTGAATTTCTGTAGGAGTTTTAGGAATTTCCCAATTAGTAATTGCTTCTATTTTAGCAGGGTCCACGTGAATACCTTCATGGTTAATCAAGTTTCCTATAAACTGTACTTCTTGTAACCAAAATTTACACTTTGAGAATTTAGCGTAAAGCTTCTCTTTTCTCAATAGTATCAAAAGTGTATGAAGATGTTTGACATGATCTTCATTGGTTTTGGAATAGATAAGTATATCGTCTATAAAAATGATTACAAATTTATCCAAATATGGTTTACATATTCGGTTCATCATATCCATGAATGCAGTTGGTGCATTGGTTAAACTAAACGGCAAGACTGTAAACTCATAATGACCATATCTTGTTCTAAAAGCTGTTTTAGGAATATCTTCTTCTTGCACTTTTAATTGATGGTATCCTGAGCGTAAATCGATTTTAGAAAAATATCGAGCTCCTTGGAGTTGATCGAATAAATCATCAATTCTCGGTAAGGGATACCGATTCTTAATTGTGACTTTATTCAATTCTTTATAATCGATACACATACGCATTGACCCATCTTTCTTTTTGATAAACAACACTGGTGCTCCCCATGGTGATGAGCTAGGTCGTATAAAACCTTTTTCTAGCAATTCATCTAATTGCTTCTTTAATTCTAACATCTCTGTTGGCGCTAATCTATATGGTGCTTTAGCAACTGGCGTTATTCCCGGTATTATATGGATTCTAAATTCAACTTCACGATCAAGCGGTTGTCCAGGTAAATTTTCTGGAAAGACATTAGAATATTCCGATACTACCAAAATTTCTTTTAGCTCTTTTTCTTTGGCGCTAATGATTATAGAAATCATATATGCTACGCCTTGTTTCCTTAGATAGCTTGCCACTTTAATTATTGATATGAGCTTTCTAGGCTTGAGCATTTTATCTCCTTGAATGGTAATGATTTTCCCCGTTGGCGTGCGAATTTCAATAGAATTTGTATTACAGAGGATTCGAGCATGATTGGCTGCTAACCAATCCATCCCTAATATGACATCGAATCCAGCCAGATTCATTAGGAGTAAATTTTCTATAAACTTGCGACATAGTAAGTTTATGTTTTCTTCTTGAAGTACTTCACGAATATGAATGGAATTTCCATTGGCCATTTCTACCGTGCAGACTTGATTAAGTTTGGTTAACGGTTGATTTAGGGCTTGGCAAAACTTCGTGTTTATAAAACTTTGATTTGCTCCGGAATCAAACAATACTTTAGCGTAAACGTTATTGATAATGAACGTACCCGCAATAACGTCTGGAATCATTGCTGCTTCTTGTGCAGTAAGCTGAAAAGCTCGTGCATTCTTCTTAGGTCCATCTGTGTTCTTTGCTTTGTTTTCAGGCACTTTTATCAGCTTTGGACATTCTGTACGGATGTGGCCAGGTTCTCCACAATTATAGCAAACACAGCTTTTTTTTCTCCTACATTCTTTATCCGCATGCCCAACCATTTTACAATAATTGCAATACTTAGTTTTCTTAAAATCACATCTCCCTGAATGCCTCTTTCTGCAAATTTTACAGAAAGGATGAGCATAAGATTGCCCTGTTCCTATCTTCCGAAATTCTTGGGTAATCTTCTGGGCTAGATCTTTCTTTTTGTTTTCTTCCTGAGTTTGGATTAATCCGTTTGGCATGGTATTAGCTAGCTCAACTGTTTCTTCAATATTCTGAGGTCTGGCTGACTTTACCAGATCTCGAATTTCACTTACTAATCCCCAAATATAACGAGAAATTAGTACTGATTTTGGCGAAGCCAAGGCCGGTACCATTCTTGCATATTTGAAGAATTTTTTCGTATACTCACGACACTTCACACCTTCCATCTTGTGGTTTAAGAACATAGTAGCAATCTTTTCTCTTTCATGAGGAGGACAAAATTTCCTTTATACTATTTCTTTAAATTCTTCCCAGGTCATAGTATAGACAATGTGACTTCCCTTTGACTGGAGGACTGTGTTCCACCATTCCATTGCTTCATTAATGAAGAGGTTAGGAACATATATTATTTTATCTTCTTCAGCACATTTACTGATTCTTATGATGGCGTCTGTCTTTTCTAACCAGCGTAGTGCTGAAATAGGTCCTTCATTTCCATAGAATTCGGTTGGTTTACAGGCCAAGAAGTCCTTGTATGTACAACCATGAACTTTTGACTTTTTGGGTAATGGGTTGCTATTTCCTCCATTCACACTATGACTAGCCTCAGTGTTAGACTTTCGTTTATTACTCTCGGTCTTATGCTTAATTACAGAAACGGGTTGCTTAATAGCATCAGCAATTAAAGGAATTGCTTCAGTGATTTTCTAAGCTATCATGTTTTCAATAGTATTCATATTCAGACGATTTTCTTGATTATGAATTTCATGATTATGCTCGTTTCCGTGATTGTACTCGTTTACGTGATTGTGATCATTTTCTTGATTGTGTTTATTTTCGTGATTGTGCTCATTCGACATCTGAATTACATACAAGAAAGGAATTATTAATATCATAATCAAATAATAAGGTAAGTAAGATATTAATAACACATAAGCATAAAATAACACATAGGCACAGAATATGTAAAAATCCTCGATCTTTGCGACATTACTCTTTATATATATATATATATATGCATCACTATATTTTACATCTACACACTTTATATATATGCGTCACTACAAACTTTTCTTATATACATACACACTTTTTTTCAAAGAAATTACGATAATGAACATATAAGTATTATATATATGGTTTATATATATGGTTCTCGGTCATAGTATTTCCAGGTTAAGTTCTCCCCCATATTTCTCAGTCTATTCCCGGTATCTATCAATTCTCCCCCGTAGTGACAGAGCTGTGTCGTCATTTCCGGTGTCATATTGGGGTAGTTTGAGGTTTCAGTCTTGAATGGTGCATATGGGTTTGTCATCAATGTTTGATACTGCCAGTCATTCGTCCACCATTCTTCTAACTAGGCTTGGTTGATAATATCGTCAGGGAGGAGTGTACTATTTGGGTTTTGGGATGGCATGTTAAGGTTGCTAAAGCTTGCTACACCTATATATTGAATATTGGTTGAAAGATTTCACACTCATCTAGGCATCTGCCTAGTCGCTCCTGCATTGGTTGTGACATTCGTCAAATTTGAGTCTCGAGTTATATTTCGTTTTATAAACTTTTAATTTGTAGAACCGACTCAACATCCTTATAACCCTATTTAATTATTATATAATATTACCATAGACCTCAATCTTCAATAAATCGATATTGGTTATACTTTTGAGTCGTTAAGAAAAACATAAGGGGTTTAAAATGATTTTCGTAAACTCGTTACAAGCTTTGGGAACCTTTAAACTTGTATTAAACCATTATTAGAACTTGAGGGGCCAAAATGTAACTTTTATACACCATCCACATAAATAGAATAAACCCTAACCTTATCTCAATTATACTTAGCCGCCACCCCCCCACCCCTTTGCCTATTTCCGACGACCGGCGAGGAATTCCGGCGAGCCGGTAGCTCCGGCGAGCCCCGACAAACCACAACCGACCTCACTTTCTCTCTCGCGCTTCCGGCCGCTGCCGCTCCCCATCTTAGCCACCACCTCTCACCGCACACCACTACTCTCCTTTCCTTCTCGTTTTCCGGCGAGCAAACCACCACCGAACCCCACCATCCTCTTTCCCTTAGCTTTGTTTCTCCGGTAAACCCCCGCACCCAAAACCCCCTTACCTTCCCTCTCTGTATCGCTTTTCCGACGATTCGTTTTTCCGGCAACCACGATTCTGGCCGTTTAGCTGCTGCCGTTTCTCTCCGACGTCCACCCTCCTGTTCCGACAACTTTCTGCTGCCGCTATCGCTCGTGCGCTGCCGCCGCCCTAACGTCGGAGCACCGCCGTGGCTTCCGGTGTTCCGTCTCTCCATCTCTCTCTCACACGTCGTCGTCTCTCTCTCTCTCTATTTCACTCTCTGTTTTCTCTCCCTCTCTTTCTCTCCGGTTCGTATATCCGGCACGTCTTCGGTAACATTCACCCGACGACTCGTGAACAACTAATAGGTAAATTAACAATTGTGGGTTTAACTTTGAGTTTGTTTAACAAATTATTAACTTGGTTCGTTCGGCTTGTACGCTAGTTATTAAGTTTGAGGTCACGGGTTCGATCCTCTCCGTGACCAACCTCGGTTTGTTTTTGTTAACGGGTTACTCAAGTTAATATCACTATTTTTATTAACATTATACGTATTATCTAGATTTTATTTATCATTATTGTTATTATTATTACTAAGATAATTATAACTATTATCATTATTATTATTAACAAGATTATTAGTATTATTATTGTTATTGTTATCTTTTAACAAAACTATTATCATTATCATTATTTTCAATAATAATAGATTATTATTATGATTATTATTATCTTAATTACTATGATTATTAAAGAATATTATTAAAATCTAATATTGTTAATATTACCAATTTGCTTTATCGAACCAAAACCCATTTCGGGCCAAGTTGTCGTTTAACATCATTGTCACTCGAGTTATATCATTTTTATCACTAATATTACTATTTTTAAAATGTTATAAGTATTAGTTATTAATAATATGACACATATAATTATTATGATGATAATAATTATTATTATTAAAACTTATAAATCTATTAATAACGTTTTCACAATAAAGTAATAATTTTTATATTTATTATTACTACTACTATTTTTAGGTTTAACAACAAATTCTCGATGAGTAGTATATTATATATTATATTCTCCATCATCTTATATATATATATATGATTGATTTCTTTTGAGAACGCTTTGAGTTTTAAGAACTCGAAAGAACTCATCGTAACAATTTTTTTTTGAATTTTTTTTACACATGTGTAATACGTAAGTGTAAGTGATGTATAAAAAATTACGGTATTTTTTTACACACCGAATCGACTTATTACACATGTGTAACTAACAGTTAAACTTGTGTAATCATCAAAAATACTTACTTTCTCTCCTGCTTCATTTTTTAATTACATTTAATCTCAGCCACGTATTTCATGTCATTTAATTAAATGTGTGGTCCAAATTTGAGTTCCTAAAGTTCTTATAACTCAACATGGTTCTCAAAATATCCCTCCCTTATATAAATATATATATATAACATGTTCTAAAGCTATTATTATCATAACTATCCTTATTATTAATAATATTATTTTATTTTACATTACCAATTATTTACGAATCCCTAATCATTAACAAACTAACAAGTAACCCGATTTACAACCGAACCTCCTCGTTCAATGTTTCCAATATAGTTTCATTATGGTTTCAAGTTCATTAATATATATTACATTATTTATTTTAGCTAAGGTGTTTATCGTTTCAAGTCGGATCTGTTCGTTTACCGTTCGAGCTTCATTTATTTATCTATTTATTTCTCGGTTCATCAATCGAGGTGAGTACTTTCTTACCCCGTTTTCCATCTTCCGTTTCGGGGTGACATTTCATACTTATTAAACTAAATGCTTTAATTACTTGAATCTTTAAACCCACAAACGTGATTGTATACTTTACCTGAATAATTGCTTGATTTGGTGTCCTATGCTTACATGCTTATATGCTTATGTGTTTATCGCTTTTGGATGGTGGAACTATAAATCCTATACCATTTGGCAACCCCTCATGGCAAGGTGTCGTTAACGTAATGCAATTAACGATAACTATAAAATCCTAGAATAGCTAGGTGGTGCTAATGTGTTTAGCAATTGTCATAAAATCCTAGTTAGCTAGGTGGTGCTAATGTGTTTAGCAATTGTCATAAAATCCTAGATAGCTAGGTGGTGCTAATGTGTTTAGCAATTGTCAATTTATCCAACTCTAGTGCTTTTATTCATTGTTTTGTATACAAGTGTTGTGGCTTTTTATTACTATATACTTATATGCTCAAACTTATGAATTGCTCACCAAACTTGTGTTGACAAACTTTATTTTATGAAATGTTACAGGTTTGACTTTTGTTAACTCGAGGACTTGATGAGAAACGTTACCAAGACTATTAGGGTATTAGTAAAACGAACAATATAAATGTTACTTGTATTAAATTTTTTTGTGTGAACTAGAGGTGTTTATTATTGATTTATGAAATAAATGAGTTGATTAAATATTGTCACTTTAAATAGTGTCTTATGTATTTGTCCAATCACGTTGCACCCCGGCATGTTCCGCCTTTGGTCGGGGTGTGACATTGGTATTGTTGGAAGGGGGTTGTGGTAAATTTGGTGGTGGTTCAATTGGTTGTGGTTGAGTTGGTGGTTCAGTTTGTGGTGGTGGTTGTATGACTGAGGTTCTTTCTTTCTTATTTTTTCTCAACCTTCTTTGCCAGTCTTTGAGCCTTCTTCTTCTTCTTTTGGGCTTTAGTTTTTCTACAGGTTGTTACATGGGTTGTGCTTGAAAGACCATGGTTTCGGGGTGTTGTTCACTGGATTGTCCTTCTTCCATACCCGTAGTGTTAACGGATATGTTTTCGAATGCTTCTATGAGATCACTCATGTTATTAAGCAAAAACAATAAAACAACGAACTCCAAAAGAAAATAGTATTTATTTTTACGTATGGTTAGAATCTTATCTGTATGGTCAACACATAGGTTAATGCATGTATTTCCTAACTCTTAATTTTAAAATTAGGTATAATTAAAATACCCATATTGCTTAAACTAGTAGCTCTGATACCACTTCAGCTGTCACAGCCCCCGACCCTTATACCCTGGGAGGGAAGCCGTGAACAATGATTGGTGGTATCGGTGTTTATTAAATTATTTTGCATCGGAATATTTTATCAGAACCGCAGTTAGAAAAAATGACCAGAGTTATAAAAACACCATGTTTATTATTATTATAAATTGAGAATTTAATCCAGTTTGATACAAACATAAACTTTATAGGGATAAACCCTAATTTACAAAACACGTTCCTTTATTATGGTGACAAGCCACTTATTTAAGCTGGGAGACCGCAAGCGTCATTCCTTTATCTCTAACAAGTCACCTGAAATATATTTAAAATATTTGATCAGCAATAAATACTGGTGAGTACATTCATTTGTAAATGACACATTTTACATTTACAGCATTAAGATGTTTTTACATCTGCTTGCTTACAAATTACCGAAATGTACTTGTCACTCGACCGTATCTATGACCGTGGTCATATTACTTATTGGCTAACACTTGTACAATAAGTAACGTGTAATAGCCCAGTAGGCAAGCCTTGTATACAAAACCCCACAATACCAGTAGTAACCATCCCGTAAGTCTACAGAGACTTAATCACTGTAATGTATTTAAAATATTTCAATAATAGATTTGAAAATATATAGACCATCTGCCATGAGTTTTATAGGTTTTGAAATTATCATGACAGTGTCGGAAAAACAGTTGTCTCACGTAAATGTGAGTGGTACAAAAACTCAAATGTCTCACCTAGCAAGTTTACAATTAAAGAACACCTCTTGGTATTAAGCACCTAAGATAAACATTGCGCACATCGCACTTCACCCGAGCCCGTGCGCGTGCGCGTTCGGGTGCTTTGCACCTTCTGCTAGGACCACTCGGTGTGATTTGTCTTATAATAACATTAACATATGAGTTTTTTTTCTTATAAAGAACTCGCTAGTTTTATAATCTAGCGATGTGGGACAAAGACTTACACTTCTATTTATACCATGGTGGAAGCTTCTCCTTTTCTTTCCTCCACCAATGTGAGATGGAATTTTCTCCTTTCATATCCTTACTTTTTCCTTCAATTTATTTTGTGGTTTGTTATAGTATATATATATATATATATATATATATATATATATATAGAGAGAGAGAGAGAGAGATAAATATTAACATCATAACCTAATAACACACACATAACAATTTTGTGTGTCTTATCTCTCATAAACCGGGTTCCTCTCAAGAACCATAACACCATCCTTAACTATACATCTTAAAGGGGAACTCGATCAAGATGACAAACATGTTGACTACATCATACTCTGCTGCGATTATTATTTTCCATATTGTAACAGGTTAATAGATTTATTATTATTCATGTTTTCTATTGTTTACATGAAGAAGTGATCAACATTAATTTGAAGATTCTCAACTCATATCCTTAGCTCTCCCAATCATGCTCTTTAGAACACTCACACAACACATTTTGAGACTTGCATAATGCAGCCAAATGGCCAAAAATAGGGCAACTGTCCGACCAACATTGTAATTAGTTTGTTAACAGGTTCAACCCCTATAATGACAAAGTCAAAGGAAGTTGTCGGGGTTTGGAACTAATCTAAGATACCCGTACACTTAATTAACTTCTTTGTAAATGAAATCATCATTAATCCATTATAAGCATACAATGAAGTACGTAAATTTATGCATACAATGAAGTATGTAAATTTATGTATGTTTTTATATTAACTCAAAATGGATTTTACAAACGATATCCTAACTCCTTGTCTATGAGGGCATATCAACTTAATAGTATTCCCTTAGTTATGGTTTTGACACATGATTAATGAGACAACATGAATAACTGTATCAAATAGATAAGCATGGAGAGTGTTAAAAATATAAATATTTTGGTTATCAGCATTTAGCAATTGTGTATATAAGTTTTATCTTATTATAAATAGGAAAACTAATGAATTTAAATAATCATAACTATTGACTATTAGCAAATAACAATCTCAACAAACCAAATGTTTGCTGACGGTCTCATCTTTTAACGTATTCGCTAACAATCTGCAATAAGCAGAATTCTAACGGCGTTAGTAGTCGTAGGTCTATGGAAAATGTTTTTGCCTGGAAAAGTAAACCTTTTTAAGCTAGAAAACTCAACCTGAACACCACCACTACCTGAACACCGCCACCATCACTTGAACACCCCGCTAACAACCACCACTTGAACACCACCGCTGACCACCACCACAGTCGTCGCCTACAACCACCACTTGAACACCACCTCTGTTGATACCCACCACTTGAACACCACCTCCGTTGATACCCACCACTTGAACACCACCTCCGTTGATACCCACCACTTGAACACCACCGCTATAGCACCACCAACTGACTCCAACGGTGGTTCTAGGGTTCCGACGACCTCAATAATTGACACTTTTACTATAAGAGACTTTTACTAGAAAAAAGTTTCTAAATGTCTGATCTAAAGTTACAAAGAGGTTTGTGACGAAAATTTTGAGTTTTTGTGAGATAACTGAGCACGTAGATTAACACAGAATAGTTTTTTTTTTTATTTAAAATGATAAAAAGAAGAGTACCACAAGTAAAAAAATGGTTTTGAGGGATATGTTTAGCTATACTTATATTTTCGTTTTTACCTTTTTATGCAAACAAATATTTTCTTTTCCAAAGTTATGTTGGGATAAAGTCTGTACAATAAATATCTAGTTGCACTCATGTTTTTCAAACAGAAAATTCACGATCTGAATTAATATTTCTTTTGCAAATTTCAACATGCATTTAGTTTAATAACTTATTCAACTATCATTTTATACACCCAAAAAATTTCATTTAAAAAGAATTATTGTGGGTTCAAGTCCTACATATGATAAAAAAAAAAAAAATTCTAGGTCAAATGTTTTCTCATTTATGATGGGTTCCATTATGATGATGGTCTTCGTGTCAAGACTGATGGGATGGACGGATGTACGAGTTTTTCTTCGGAGATGTACCTGCCTAGCACCTCACGGATCCATACTCGAGAAATGAAGATGATAGGGTGAGATAGTGGTCCGTCAGTAAACCAATTAGCCGCTTAAAAAGTAATAATAGCAGTAGCGATAATAATAATAATAATAATAATAATAATAATAATAATAATAATAATAAAGACAAATTTTGAGAGGCTTTTAGTTTTTTCTTTCAATATACTCATTTCAGTTTGTGGACTTTTAAAAAACTTAGTAGTTATTTAAATTTTACACATTTAATTTAAACTGTGGAAATAAAATAAACAAGTATGTTAATGATATTAATACATGCATCACTTTTTAGTAGTTTCCTTGTTTAAACTTAACTAAATAAAAAATAAAAACACGTAAGAATCTAATAATCCTTTAATGAATCTATTTAATCATCAATAGGTTTTTAACAACAGTTTGAATCAATGACGAGTCACTCAATCATCTTCATTTCCAGAGTACGAAACCTTGTGGCTTTAGGATGTCACGTCTCCAAATAGAAGCTCGAATATCAATCCGGACCCGTAGACCACCCTTAAAAAGAAACCCAACCTAAATTCTTTATTTTATCATATACAAGACTTCAACTCAATTTTAATAAAGTTCTTTTTTGTATTTCACCTCAATACTTGGTCGTTGTTATTATTATTATTATATTTTCATTTGTGATTCCCACCAAAAAGAAGTGGGCAAGAATACCGTCAATTTCAGGCTCTGAATTCAAGGGTACACGTTGGGCCCTGATGAGCACGCGCATGCGCGTGGATCCCACCCGTTGACGTGTTTTATTTTTTTTTTTATAATTCTTGGTACATAAAAAATTTATAGTCAAAACGGAGAGACGAGTGACGTAAGCCATATGCTCGTCTTCCGCCGTCCACGTCAGCCCAGCACCACCGCCCACCGTACTTGTTTCTTAAGGTTGATATTTTATGTTCATAGAGATATGATTGTGAGTCAAAAGCATTGACTAAGAAATCCACTAAAATGTTTTTTCTTTTGTTTTATTCAACTCACTTTCAAAGTAATTTGTATCAAAACATAACATTAACTAGTTTATACATTACAAAAACAAAAAAAACTTGTTTATATATTTTCAAATACACTTATTTATTTTTCATTATCTATCGTCTCTTGTAATCGACAAACTAGAAGGGATTAAGAGCTATCTTTAAGGTCGAGAATTACGCTACTAAAAACAATACTTGGAAGTCTTACCATGTGACCAGGTACGGATTTTCATTATACAAAGTCTTGTTGCTAGTACCTCACAAACTCAAAGCGATTAGAAGAAGTTTTCTTTGAGGGGTGGATCGAAAAGACAGCTTAGATTGCGTGGGAGAAATGTGGCTCCCAAATATGAAGGCGCATTAGGTTTAAGAAATCTTGAGTGTTTGATTAGGCCCTTATGGTTAAAAGGTTTTGGAGATTTGAAAAGGAGTCACAAGCAGTACGGGTAAACATTACAAACTCAATTCATGAGTACGAAAAATGGGAATGCCATACGACAAAAAAAAATCAATCAGTTGTTGTGAGCTGTGAAAAATTATTTAAAATATTCTAATGGAGGGGGGGGGGGGGGGGTTGAGCTTTATTCTAATTGGACGATTAGTATGAAAATTGTTCACTTGAATTTACCCTCCCTAATCAACTTAGAGCATTCTCATCCCATTCCCCATACTTATATTTATAATTACACTAAAAAACACTATAATTCTCTCTCATGTTCAATTAAATAATATTTTTTATACCTTTATCATTACAGTTTTCTCTCTCCTATACTCACAACCAATCCAACAAATATTAAAAAATAAATAGGGGCAAACAATGTTCCCTAAATGTTTCCCCAAATTTACAAAAAATCACTACATTTTTCTCCCCACCCTATTATTTACACTCACAACCACTCAAAACCTCACCCTATAATTTACATACTCACTCACATAAATTTAGAAGATGGGATGTGAATGCTCTTATGCTTGATTCAAATAAGTACTACACGGTAGCAGGTAATTTAGTGTCAAGTTCAAGCCTTTTTCGACTACTTTGCAAATTCTGTGTGCTACCTAAAGTGTTACATATGTCTCGTGGTGATAACATCCATTCAAGTATCTTAGTTGGGAAACTTGAAATAAAATCCTACAAATCTAGCAACGATGGAATTTTGACAAGCTTATTATCCATCAAATCAAATCCTACACATCTAGCAACAGTGGAATTTTTATAACAATGACGGAAATTGCAATTTACTTAAATATTGGATACAATTAAACTAAATGACTGTTGTATTTATGCTAAGTTTAGGTATGAGACTGTAAACTAATCAGGTAAAGCGTCGAAACCGTCCTAGAAATTTGGTCAAATATGCGACTTTTTTTCCAAAAAGTTTAATTTATTAAACCGGTCTCATCGTGTGTCACACCCCGACTTAGGGCCTAGGCGTGTGACCAATAGTTGGTACATGTTTTGTAAATTTATCAGAGTTTAGCGAAAGTCTTTTATTTATTTATAATAAAATATTAATATACTTTTGAAACAACAATTTAATTGTAAATAATAAAACATTTAATTTATTTGGAAAGCTTCTCGAATAATAAATACCCGAGTGTTTGATTTATAAACCTTGTTTGATTTTAAAATCATTTTCAAATATTGTTTATAGTATTTTAATTATTTAAAACTGAGCTATCTCTACCTTGTGAGCGTCTATCTTCTTGAATGACTCTAAATCCCTGTTATATGTACTAACTTTATTTCCTGTAATATGAAAAAAAATACGTTAGTGATATGCTGGTGAATCGGTGACTCTAAAAACATTTTATAAAATCTTTCTTTGACTGACAAGACAGTTTTCTTGAACACATTCAGCAGAAACGTCTCTTATTTATGGGATTGTGCCACTGCCATACACACACAATTATGGTTCTCCGGGAACTGACGCCCATTGGAGAACTTTTATTATGATCTCTAGTCTGCGGCCACGTAGCCTTGATTGATAGACTAGATTAATTATGTTTGAATCCAAACACATGTGTACTCGGTCTGAGTTGCTTTTATTTTCTATCTTGTATTTTAATACAGATAACGTAATCCCATAAATCTTTATTTGACTGATTTTGTATAAGATAAACAACATGTTTATCTTGACTGAAAAAGGTTTAACGTATTCAACTGTGACTGTTTGTTCTGAATGATGTGGTGATATTATTTGAAAACCTTTGTGAATGAATGAATGATGACCTTACGCGGGTATACGGAGTTTATATGCTTAATCTTGTACGAGCAGCACTTCTACTTTATGTGGCGAACTAAGACTTTTAATTGGCGAAACTTCGAAGCTTGGCACGTATCACGAGGTCGGAACGCAAAACGAGGTGCGCCGGTCATCGAGATTTTTCGGCACGAACTTCGAAGTGTCGTCGGTATATGGCACGGGTTACGAGGTGATGATTATCGGGTCGAGGCACGAAAACTAAGGTAGAGAGAGAAAGAAATTCTAGAGAGAAAAAGTGGGGTGGTGTGATGAGAATGAGCCGTGACCCATCCTTTTATAGTTGAAATCGGGCTCCATCGCGATACGCGTTGGACCCTTTTTTATGGCCATCGCGTATCGCGATGACTCATGTTGCTCAAAGAGTGCCACGTGTCGCCACGTGGCCTGAAACATATGCCACGTGTCATCCGGATGCGACACGTGTCGCTGAGTCATAACGGGCCATCTCGTATTGCGATGGGCTTGTTCTTGGACTCATCGCGTATCGCGATGGGTTCCTGGATACAATCTTTTCATTTTTGGTCCCTTGTCTTTTGGTAACTTGTTACTTTTGGTTCTAAATCGCAATGTCCAAAAATACTAAGGCGGCTCTCAAGTGGCTAGCGGCGATGCGAGTGTGCGAAGTACGCCATCAAAGCGCCACATTGCGCCCAACGTTCTTCGCCTTCGCCTTCGCTTTGCCATCGTCCTCACCCGAGCCCGTCGGGTGCTCCGTACCCTCCGCTAGGACCACTTGGTGCATGCTAAGCATAAAAGAATATAACTATGAAAACTCCATCTCTTATAAAGAGCTTCCAATTCTTTCCCACTTTTCATGTGTGATGAGATTTATTTTCCTCATTTATACCTACGTGCAATGCTTCTAATTTCTTCTATCTTTCTATGTGAGATGTATTCTTTTCCCATTTTCTTAATATGGGATTGAACTTCCTTATTTATATATATTTTTTTATTTTTCTCATACTTAAAATGATTTTATTTCTTTCTTTAATTTTTCCTTTACTTGTTTTGAGATTATTTTTGATCCTTCAACTTTCCTAAGTTGTCAAATTTGAATCGAAATTTTAGGGATATTACATCGTGGTTTCCTACTTCTTGTCAATTACGTTTAAATCGCTAACTCCGTTAGAGTTTTAACGTTAAGTTAGGAGTATATATTTATCCCACCCGGTGTCTAAATGTCATGAGCCATTAAATCTAGCCAATGATTTCTAATCTATTTGGTTAGAGCAAGACACACAAAGACTTCAATTTAAAAGTAGTAGATCTTAAGTTCAAGTCCTACTTGAGACAAAGAAATAGAGGGCTCAACTTAGACTAGGGGATTTTCTTATTTATCGGCGGGTCAGTGACTCGTCAATAGTCCGGATTAACCGTTTAAAATAAATAAACAAATATAATCTCATACTCATGAATCTCAAAGTTACTTATTTGTGTACTAAAAAGAATCCATAAGTCAACTATGGAGAAAGGGGTATACTTTGTAGTCAGCAACCAAAATCCAACGGCTACGGTTCGCTACAAGCACAAACCAAATGAGGTCATCAACCATTCAGCATGACATCGGTCATCAACCATTATCGGCATATAATACGTATTAAGAAAAGGCAAAACAACCTTACCTATTGTAGGGGTATGGTACTAAACCCGGCTTACGACCTTAATTTATTATGTCTGGCTTATTTTATTATATGGACTAATACAATATTATTGGGCTGAGGGGGTTTTGTGGAGGTAACTCTAACTGGGCTAGGCCCATTAGGGTACCATGATGGTGGCCATGAGGCTCCCTATATAAGGAGGTCTCCACCTCCTTATTAAGGGTTGGTTGTTCTCAATAAGAGCCACCACCATAACCATTTTTGTGTCTGTAAACAAGAGATCCTTGAGATTTCTTAGCAGTCACCTCCACACCCCCAAAAACCATTGCAGATCTTAAGCTACCGGAGAAGAAGATCGAGTCGTGGTTCGTTCATCTCGAAGACCGGGGAACATCGTCATGGATCAGGTCAGATTCATTTCATGTTTCTACATTGGCGCCATCCGTGGGACCGGCAACGAACCACGTCTTGTTTTTCGTCTCGGTCCTCCGATCTGTTCATCAAATACTCTAGGTTCTACGATTTCTTTTTTCAGATCTGTTCTATGGAAGTCCAAAAATCCGTAGATCTGAAAATATTTCTAGATCCGGAAATATACAAGAAGAAATACCACCAAACTTTGGGGAAAACCCTTAGATCTGTGTGTTTTATAAGTGAAATATACCAGATCTAGTTATGTTTTTTTCAAATCTGGGTTCGTTTGAGCAATAATCACCTTTCATATTCATAGATCTATAAATCCTTTCAGATCTGTTGGTTTTTACATAAAACCTACCTGATGTGGATATTCAGATCTGTTCCACGCGCGCTCAACCCTTCGCCATACATGCGCGCTCAACGCCGCCATGCATGCGCGCTCAACCCCGCCATGCATGCGCGCCCAACTCCCCGCCATGCATGCGCGCTCAACCCCGCCATGCATGCGCGCTCAACTCCCCGCCATGCATGCGCGCTCAACTCCCGCCATGCATGCGCGCTCAACTCCCCGCCATGCATGCGCGCTCAACTCCCCCATGCATGCGCGCTCAACTCCCGCCATGCATGCGCGCTCAACCTCGCCATGCATGCGCGCTCAACTCCCGCCATGCATGCGCGCTCAACCTCGCCATGCATGCGCGCTCAACTCCCGCCATGCATGCGCGCTCAACCTCGCCATGCATGCGCGCTCAACTCCCCGCCATGCATGCGCGCTCAACTCCCCGCCATGCATGCGCGCTCAACCTCGCCATGCATGCGCGCTCAACTCCCCGCCATGCATGCGCGCTCAACCCCCGCCATGCATGCGCGCTCAACTCCTCGCCATGCATGCGCGCTCAACCCTCCGCCATGAATGCGCGCTCAACCCTTCCCCATACATGCACCGAAAGCTCTCGCATAACGTATGTTAGCCTAATAATATCCCAAACGGCCACGCGCCAAACATAAAGGTCGGGAGCCTAATAATATCCCAAACGGCCACGCGCCAAACATAAAGGTCGGGAGCCTAATAATATCCCAAACAGCCACGCGCCAAACATAAAGGTCGGGAGCCTAATAATATCCCACATGGCCACGCGCCAAACATAAAGGTCGGGAGCCTAATAATATCCCACATGGCCACGCGCCAAACATAAAGGTCGGGAGCCTAATAATATCCCAAAGGGCCACGCGCCAATCATAAAGGTCGGGAGCCTAATAATATCCCAAACGGCCACGCGCCAAACATAAAGGTCGGGAGCCTAATAATATCCCACATGGCCACGCGCTAAACATAAAGGTCGGGAGCCTAATAATATCCCACATGGCCACGCGCCAAATATAAAGGTCGGGAGCCTAATAATATCCCACATGGCCACGCGCCAAACATATAGGTCGGGAGCCTAATAATATCCCAAACGGCCACGCGCCAACGTAGGTTGGGCACACCTCATAATTTGCCCGAGGATGGGAACCTTGTAATACATCCACTTTTAGTTGATATGTTTTTGCAGGTTCGGCTACGAGTCGCACAAGCACATATGACATTATTATTATTATCTGGCCGTTTGTGCCTCCATTATTATTTTGAAGATAAGCCGGGATAGTCATCCTGCATAGAAGAGGCCCTTGTGGGCCAGTCATTATCATCATATTATAGCTCATAAGCCGCAACTCGCGCATACTTCGTTATTTTATAGCTCGTAAGTCGCCTCGCGCGCAAGCTTCATTATTTTTATAGCTCGTAAGCTGCCTCGCGCGCAAGTTGCATTACATTATTATCGAGATGCGCACTCTATCTTTTATCAGGCCCCGCGCCACTACTGTTATGATGCGTGCTATATCTTATTCATGCAGTGCACCATTATTATCATAAGGATCACAACATTTCACCATCATGGAGGAAACCTCTCAAAACTCAAAGACAATAAAGACAAGGCCGAAGAAAGAGGAAAAAACCGCCTCATATCCTAACACACCTTATGAAGTCCAGTGCTCCACCTAAACGCTTGCACGCCTAGGAGCAACACTGGACTTGGGGGGCTTGTAGGGGTATGGTACTAAACCCGGCTTACGACCTTAATTTATTATGTCTGGCTTATTTTATTATATGGACTAATACAATATTATTGGGCTGAGGGGGTTTTGTGGAGGTAACCCTAACTAGGCTAGGCCCATTAGGGTACCATGATGGTGGCCATGAGGCTCCCTATATAAGGAGGTCTCCACCTCCTTATTAAGGGTTGGTTGTTCTCAATAAGAGCCACCACCATAACCATTTTTGTGTCTGTAAACAAGAGATCTTTGAGATTTCTTAGCAGTCACCTCCACACCCCCAAAAACCATTGCAGATCTTAAGCTACCGGAGAAGAAGATCGAGTCGTGGTTCGTTCATCTCGAAGACCGGGGAACATCGTCATGGATCAGGTCAGATTCATTTCATGTTTCTACACCTATCTATGTTATTTTTTATATAAACAGGTGATTATTACATGTGTGGATAGTCGTTCTATGTATTTTTTTTTACATATGAAAAAAAAAATAATAACTTATTTGTAAGAGTTCTTACGGTTACTTTAACTGAAGGTGGGTTTCTTTTATTTTTTTACATTCTTTGTTTGACTTAATCTAAGTCTATCTTAAATTAAGAAAGATAAAATAAATTGTACACATGTATAGAGAACAAAACTATAAATAACATAGAATACGGCATAACATGAAATTTGTGTGCCATAATTGTTTGTCAACCCATTTATTTGTATAACTTTTCAAGAGGGTATATTTTAGTTTTTATGTCAAGACAAAAACTAGTCACGTATTTTAATGTCAACGCTTAAAAGCTAAAATAAATGGGTGTTGAACTATGATTTAAGTGTAAGTTTAGATAGCTCTGTGATTTTTTATATAAATTTATAACTTCGGACATTAAAAGATGGTTAAATTGGTAGTGTGGTTAGTTGGCAATCGCTAAGTACATGAAGTGTTTGATCTCGTGTTACAAGTCGTATTCAGTGTTGTGTTTTGAGAGTTTTGGAACATATAAAATCCTATACCTTAAGCATAACCATCATGAAAAGGTTAATGATATACTAACCTCATAACAGAAGCCCTTATTAATTTTATCAAATGTCTTAAAAACCAATGGTAATTTGGTCCAATGGTATGCGAATATGTTACATGTGCTCCCTCTCTTAAAAATTTAATCAATCAATCAATTCTACCTAGTAAATTTCACATATAGCAAAAACTATTGGTAGGAACTAGGAATTATGTGATGGACTATGTCCTCAGAGAGGTGCAACTCCAGTTTATCTTGTCTAATCTGCTCATTCCAAGTCATTTTGGGTCTACCCTTACTACTCCCCTCTGCATTGAGGGTCTCCAGTCTCCATTGCTCTAATGACACTGTTACTTGCCTCCTCTTTATATGTCTAACCCATCTCAATCTACCTTTCTTGAGATTGAGGGGGTCTAAATCTTACAGTAGATGGATCAGGTAGATTTAAGGATAGTGTATTAGTTGTTAAAAATATCTAATTTCTTAACTTTACTATTAAAAAAAACGCTTGCAAGACACCAAAAGGAAAACAAAATGAGAGTTGACTAAGGAGTGTAAGTTGACTATGGAAGGACTAGGGTTGTTGGGTTTGACTTGGGATCATCTTATGGACCACGTACAAAGGAAAAATATTAGTCTACTCAAAATGATTATGAGGCTTGATTTTTATTGTGATGCATAGTAAGTGGTGCTTGTAATTTTGACTTTTAGCAAAAAGTCTTCTCAAAGTAGTGTCCCTTATACACGTTTTCAATTTTTAAATATGACTTTATTTATGATATTTTTTTTAACGGCACCAAACATAATAGTATACCGAAAGAACAAGAAACAACTCTAGCATGACGCCAAGCATACACCAACAAAAACAAACTTCAAACCTCCACCAAAAGTTTTATTTTTAACGTAGGAAGCGTTATTATATTTTTAATTCAGGTATATGAAATCGCATTTAATATTTCTATGATTTTCTCTGATTTTTTTAGAATGTTGTTGAAGATTTTGTCGTTTTTGGTTTTTCATGTGAACCGCCAAGAGGATTGATTGTGTCATTCATTTAAAAAAAATTTATTGTAACAAACTCTATGCGCCATTGTTGACATATGATTATGAAATTCTAACCTGATGGGAAAACTCGAAACAAATACATCTCCTATTAAGGTATGGGACGGGTTTGGGTCTACTTTTGAAATTTCCACTACTACAGAACATGCAGATTAGAAGCGGTTCAAAAGTTAGTTTAGAAGCGGTTTATTGTTTTCACCGCTTCTAATCTTCTTATTATCGGAGTCCGCATATGTTAGAAGCAGTTTTTTCATGCACTGCTTCAAAACCTTCAATCATAGAATTTCAAAATCCCCTCCAATGTACAGTACCAGCTATATACTCTCAAATCTCTTAAGATTCTTCATTTCACATTTATGAGGTATATGAATTAATACATCTTCAAAGCCTTCCATTATTATACTCTCATCCAAATCTCTTAAAAGCTTTCAAACCACATCTATAAGGTACCAAAAACTTTGATTTTGACTTAATATTCATAGCTTTTACTCATTGTTTTGATTTATAAATTTTTTATCTTATCTAAAATTAGTGTTTTCATTTACTTTTTAGTTGTTTTAGTGTTCATATATATGTATATTATATATGTGTGTATGTTTATATATATATGTATGTATATTATATGTGTGGTATGTATATATACATATAAATTAGTTGTGATGCGGTTCGGTGTGGTTTTTTTGGGATTGTTTTGTTCGGTTTAGTATTATTGGTTTTTTAATTCCAGTTTTTATATATATATATATATTAGTTATACATACTGTATGCATTCGTATAGGATAACCCTTTAGAGCATGTACCCGTTCAAAATTTATCTAAGAGAGATAAATTTTGGATTGTCCTCTTTTGTGACTGCTTTTTGGATATTATATCTCGTTTAGGATGTGTATATTTTTACAGGTTGACTATTTAAGAACAAATCAGCAGTTATTTCTTCCTACTCTCTCGAGATTACGTTTTATACGCATACTTGGGGAGTTGAGGGGAAATGTTGTCGATTTTTTCTTAAATAGTCAACTTATTATAATGTATACATGTGAGATATAGTTTTCAAAAAGTGGGTTAGGACCCGCCGCCTTAGAGCACCAATTTACACCACCAATTTACACCATATACATATATTTATTTGTTATTTTCTTTTCAGATGGATCATAAAGACTGGATGTATGACATTCCAACTACTACCAAAACATATATAAATGGCGTTCAAGGTTATCTTAAGGTTGCCAAAGATAATCAAGTAAAAGTTGAAGATGAAATCATTTGGTGTCCTTGAAGGGATTGTCAAAATTACAAAAGATTTGATAATATAAATGAAATATAGTTTCATTTGACGACTCATGGTTTTAAGCCTATATACACTTGTTGGTCAATTGCATGGTGAGTCACTTGGTGATCGTGGCACGTCAAATAATTTAGAAAATGACGATAAACATAATTCAATAAATGACACCAACGATAATTTATACGACATGTTTAACAATTTAAAACTGATGCTGGTGATGAAAACTAGACAAATTAAAACATCTTTTTTATTGTAATACCACGTAAACTACCCTCTTAGAATTTAGCCGAAAATGTCAAACCCTTTTAGTTTAGGGACATAAAGTAAAATTATGAAACTTCTGACACATCGCGATACGCGACGGGTTAACAATTAAACCATCGCGTTACGCGACTTGCACACAAATCAAGATAAGGGCGGTTTCGCGATACGAGTTGGCCTAATCTATAGGACCATCGCGACACGCGATGGCCTCATTAAGTAATCAGGTACACGTGGCACGTTTTGACAGGCCACGTGTCACCACGTGGCTTGGCGGTGTAAATTGCGGCGTCGCGCTACGTGACGAGGTTAAAGGAAACCCCATCGCGTATCGCGACGGGTTGCAAAATCCGCCTATAAAAGGGGGTGACGGGCATTGAGTCATTTTAATCCCAAATCACTCTCAATTTTCACATAGTCAACCTATGGAAGCGTGCTCGATTGTTACGACGAGCCGACGTTCCGTTTTCTTGAAATACATATAAGTAACGAAGTCCTGAACGAATTATTAATCATACAAACGTGCTTAGATCATGATCATAGTCACATGGTTCGCGGTACGCTCCGGTACGGGAACGTGGAACGGGATCGCAATTCGCTAGGTCTCTAAAATTCGGTACGATGGGGGGTAGACTCATTTCGGATCGCTCTGGTACAATGTACCATATAATGTGGTACGATGCATGTAATTTTTCAAAAATTATATATATAATGTTAATTTTATACTTTTTTTGTATTAATTTACAAGTTTGGAAACCAAAATAAACTTATGAAAATGGAGGGGGTTAAATGTTAATAAACCCAAACTTAATTAAACCCTAACCCCACCACCACTTTCATTTTACACACTCCTTCTCCTTCGTTCATCAAGTGACGCACATCAGTATGTAACCCTAGCAAGAAATTAGTTAAATTTTTGTCTGATTTGGGTTCTAATCTAGGTAAGAACTAATTCCACTTGATCAATTTGTTCCAGTTTTGACTCATTCTCATCCAATTGACCTAATTTTCTGGAACGCCATTTGCATACCCGGAATCGCGATCCAAGGCGTTCCCGGACCGTGTTCGTACCACGTTTTGGTACGGCCAATCCAGAATGGAAATCGTGGGCAGTTGAGCGATCCATGTGACTATGATCAAGATCCTACTCTTCAAAGTTCACTCTTTTCTTATTATTATTATCATTTCGAGTCTTCGTACTAAGGTATGAGTTATGTTTAAGTTATTTAAGTTATAGCTTAGACATTAAACGAGGCTATGGCCCTTAACCTTGAAAGTATTTTATAAATATTCACAACAAGTTTTCATAAACGTTACTTCTTAATAAAGTAATGTTAACAAATCTATATTTTGACGGGCATGTAGTAAACTGTAATGGGGATATCACCAGTAGTGATTTTCTTGCCAAGGAAATGTAATTCGTATAAATCCCAATCAATCGCGGGACCCGTTTACTTACCTGGAGAAACTCACCAACGTGTTTGAACCTATTAAAGCCAAAGCATGCTATATCAAACGTCACATAAAACCAAATGTTTTCATTCAAAAGTAAAGTTAAAAACTTTATCAAGGTTAAGCTTAAAGGCAATAGCTTAATCAAGAAACACCATTCAAAATATTTATAAAAACCTATTTATGTATAGGTTAAACCCATTCTCATTCACAGTCAAGTTTTTCAAAAGCACACCGATGGTACATGTGAATACGTTAAACCTTTACAAACATTCAAAACATATTTATACTCTATAAGATGAACGGGTTGTTTATCTTAAATAGTCAGCCAACGTTTACATGAGATTACATGATCTCTAAAACGTTATTATACAAAATAGAAAATAAAAGCATCTCAGACCGATTACACATGTGTCTGGATTCATACATAACTGTCTAGCCTAAACAGTCAAAGGCTACGTGGCCACTAGCTAACAGTCATAATTAGTTCTCCATTAGTGTCTCGGGGAACACTTTTGTGTGTGTAGGGTAGTGGTACAAATCTCGGAGATAGAAATATTTTCTGCTGAGCTTGTACAGAA
>NW_027501322.1:0-16101 GCF_021521415.1 Bidens hawaiensis | reverse complement strand
GGGTTCTAAATATCTTATACATCTTTGGGAGAATGTCTATACCTGTGAGTAAAAAAAATAAACGAATGGATAGCAGACTAGCAAAGGAGATGAAGCAAACTAATCAATATGGATTTTTATGTTAAATCCAACTAACTAAAACCAATTTTTATGTTTTATCACCACTTTGCAAGGATACTTTGGTATTTGTTGCTGTTTTGAGGTAACCCATAATAAAACCTTGGATTAACTCAGAAGCCTCGATCGAACGACCTCCGTTATAAATTGCAACAAACTCCATCGCACCCATCTATCATTTACTCTCATCATACCTATCTCCACCTCCCTCGCTATGACTCCACACTGTTGCTGTTACAAGTGGCCGACGGCAACTCCATTGCCGACGTATCGTCACGAACCAACCACTTAGCGATCCGAGTTGTTTCTGTTTCGCCATATTGTTTCAAGTCCCGAAGACATACGCCACCACCACCGCTATTGTCATCTCAACTCCTATTCGCATCAGGTAACAAGAACTATCATGTCCCTTTACTCTTTCAATCCTTGTTCTATAAAATACTGATCCTAACAATCATTAATGTGTTTCGACTGCATGTACAACTTAGTTTCTGCTTCGTTTCCAACTTTGTTCGTCAATAGAGGTAGTCGTCCACTCCCTCTCTTCTGGTTCGCTTGTCTAATTAAGTTGTTCGAATACGCTTATGATTCGTTGATTTTTTCCGGCAATGAAAATGAAACTGCACTTGAAATTCTTATTGTAACTCATGCATGATACAAGAGAAAGGAAATCAAGAGTCTGCATCTGTTTTCTTCAAATTGGTTGTTAAAAGAATAGTGTTAACCATATTTATTATATTGTCCATGTTGTGTTTGTGAATACAGTTGGTTAAAGTTAATTGAAGGTTTAAAATAATTAATATGAATTGCTCTCATCTACTACGTATATTTTTAGATCAAATTTGGAAACTTGGATATTTTAATAAAATAATAAAATGTAAAAGTTTTGATGATTATCTTAATTAAACAAATAAATAATAATTCAACTTCAGTCAGTTTATTTCACGTTCTTTTCTTATAATTAAGTAAAGGTTTAAAAAATTTAGAATTTGCAAAGTAATACTTGTTTTTAAAGCTTTAACGATCTTACATAATCACCGAAACTAGCATATGACTAAACACGTTTATTTTAAATGGATTCCTAAAGTGTTCTTCCGGGGAAAATCAACGAATCATCCATCATGATTGTGTTCGTACATCTATATTAAATGTAACTAAACCGTAGGTTATCGTAGGACGTGCGGACAACTAAGATTTTTACTTGACTTTGCTTTGCTCGCTAATTTAAGGTACGGTTTCTGGTTTCTATCACTCATAGTATAAATTCTAATCCGTTACTTTGTAGTACGGATTTTCGTTACGCGTCAGTTATATTTTGAGTTTCGTTATTTATAATATATATTTTTATAGCATGTAATATATTATAACTTTTGTACTCGTTATTGCATATTCCGATTTTAATTGTATGCTTTTAGTTTTTGTACTCTGTCACCCGAGCATGTCTGAAATGTTGTATGGGCGTCAACGGCATGCACTTATCGTGACAGTGCGTTATAAAAGTTTACGGAGTGCTTACGTAGCACTTTGGCCCCTAGAGGCGTATAGATCGATCTTAGCTATGAGTTTGCGTTTGTTGTGTGGAGATGGAATAATGGGTGCACGTCACGCTCACCGTCTCATAGATGCATGGACTAGCTAGCTGTGTATCAGTCTGTTCTATTTAGGCGTTGGTGCTTCCGTTTCACGTGACTTTGAATATTTTTTTATGTGTAATCACATGGTTTGATGTGTGTATATGTTATTATGTTACTAATATGCTTCCGTATGCGTTTGATTTGTTATGGCCAAGTGTCAGATCATACCTCTGAATTTTATTAAGTATATGTTTCAGTAAAAAGGTATGTTTCAAGTTTGAATGTCTGTATATATATTTTCTTACGTCTATCCTTACCTATACTATTGTTCTTTCCGTTACTAGGCAATTTTTGGCTCCACAGTATTTTCTTGTTTTGATTTTTTTTCTTATTTTGTTTTCAGATAATCCCGGACTTGGGGAATTAGTGATGAGAGAGAATACTGAAGTTTAAGCTATTAAAAGATATTTTATTTTGGTTTAATAATATGACATAGGTTGCTTTGATTTTTCTTGTATTTTGGATTGTGGCGTTGGTTTGATATCTGTAATAGTGACACGTTAGCCCGTTCCAGGTTGGAGTGTTACACATAATTTAGTCAAAATCAATCGTTTACATTTCAACTATTAATGATTGTTCTGATTCATTCTATTATGAATCGATCGTTTATTAATGTTAATTTATAACATCCTAAACACATCATACAATAGACAATCATAAACCATGAGACTGAGTTAGCTTATTTTTACAACCAAATCAAAACCCAACCAAGGATCGGATCGGCTCATAAACATCGCCAGCATATAGTAAAGGATCAAATACAGAAAACCAATCCACTACAGCTAAATTTGAGAAATACATCGGTTAAAAAAAATCCAATCCCATTGTTAGTTTGTTCTTAAAAAATAACATATATGATACATTAATTAAACAAGGGCCGACATAACAATAAAACTGAAACAATACCGTCCGTCAACCCAAAATGCTCTTAATCATTTAAATCTCGAGAACATGTGTTTAATATTAACAAAACAAATTGCAATAATTTGTGCCACGTTAATTTCCTGGATTAAATA
The DNA here is from genome assembly GCF_021521415.1 of Bidens hawaiensis. Lineage (NCBI taxonomy): Eukaryota > Viridiplantae > Streptophyta > Magnoliopsida > Asterales > Asteraceae > Bidens > Bidens hawaiensis. Next base: position 13,334 of record NW_027501322.1, on the reverse strand, counting down.
TGATTTCTGTTAAAAGATTTTAGTAAATGTCAATGACATGACAAAAACATCCCAATAACCCAACCTCATTTCTATTCTAAATTTTGTTTAATCCAAATAATAACAATTTAAATATCGCATACGAGCCTAATAATAAAACAATTGTTAACGCATTGTTAAAGACACATTCTCAGTTGAATTCTAAAAATCCTTATGAAAATAAATTCAGCATCTACAAAACTTATCTATAAAACTGCTCAGAAAAAAATCAAGAATGCATCTTTAGCAACGCATTCATGATCGTATTTAGGACCATAAAGAGCAAGATATTATTATTAGCACGAACCAATATCAGAATGAAGAAAATCTGGATGACCAACATATATATCTAAACCAAAATAACCAAAAATTGTGTAAAAGACTATTCCAGTTTTAAAAAAATTGATTACAATTAAATTAAAAAAGATACATAAATCAAACAATATAAATCGAAAACAAAAACTAATAAAGGCTTAAAAAGAATAAAAGCATCAGTTCTCCAAGGTGATGTAGCATCAAAAATATGCTTTCAGACGCAAATTACCCATTTGTCAATAGAGATTCATCATATGCCAAGATTAAAAAACAACAAAACAAGATAAGCGATCGGAACCTGTCGGGATTCAATGTTTAACATCAATCAAAATATGTCAGTGGATTGACAGACCATTGAATTTTATCGTCACCTCGCCTATATATAATATTATTAATAATAATCGCTCGGTATTGCTACCATCATCAACAAGATTAGATCTTGTTTCTGGAGCAAGAATGTTTTCCTCATAGCGAATATATTATTAAGTTAAACTAATAGAAAAACTTGTTTAAACGTAAGAAAACTAGAATAAAATAAAACAAAATCAATGAAAATTTTAGACGAATGAATAACAGAGTTTGGTTGATGGATAAATAAATAGAGGCATGAAGATGGTTGGTTGCGGCGGAGCTTTAAACCCTAAATTTGTCATTTACAATTTGAAAAAGGGATTGCTTGGGCTGCATAATAGCCCACACCCCATTTAAACTTTTATGTGGATTGGGTTGGGTGTCAAGGTGGTAAAACTGGTTTTTGGGCCCAAACCGGTTCAAATCAAGTCAAAAACTGTTTTGTTTTACATAAGGTATGTAATCGTAAAGTATAATTATATATGTTTTTGCAGCTAGTAAATATATATCGGATGTTTTTGGGGCAAACTTAAGCTGAGATAGCGGGTCAAGTGAGCCCACGTAGGGGCGATTATGGGTTCAATGACCAGACTAATCCAGGATTGAAACCAAAGATAACAAATGACGAGAACCAAGGACTGGATCACTTATGATTTGCTCAGTCTTGGGTTTATCGATCAAGATTGGACAAACAACTCTAAGCTTGGGCTTTTTGTGTGAAAACATCAAAATCAATATTTTGTGTGTTTATTCTAAAGGTCACTGTTATTCTAGAGAGGGGACTTTATAGGGGTGCGTTTCAACTGATCATGTTATACGACCCGATTGATGGCCATCAAGAAGGACATAAGCGCAAAAGTTGAAGACAACAAAGATGAGTAAGTTAGGGTGAATGTATAGGCATACAACAATATAGCGAATAAGAAATGAAGGCTTTCAGGAAGAAAAAAGAAATAGAGTTACATGTATCTCAAATAAAAAGGTTTTAACTCTCCCCACTAGTAAAGCATTAATTAATTTTTTATAAGTTGGGATTCTTTTAGGCTTTCAACATGTGTGTTCTACTACTGTATGTTTCTACTTTCTAGGATTACTAGGATGTTTTAATATTTCATGCTTTCCATGTTAATATGTGTAACATTTAGTGAGGGTTCATTTTCTTAGTCTTAAATGATATGCACGTCGCGACAAATAAAATGAATGCCATATCCCAAGGTTTCTCTACGCATATTGCAAGTATTGTATTAAGATTAGTTTGTGTTCCATGGGCTTTCCCCAACTTGTTCTCACAGGTTCATGCCCAAGGTTTTTCTATGCACTCCCCTAGACACATGCCTCAGACACTCCCTAATCCCTATTATGTAATGGCATATACATGGTCAGCTATGGAGTATGACAGGATAGTTGACGGTCACAGGCCCGACACCCTGTTAAATCCGAAATATTTTTTTTTAATTTATATGTACTTTTATGAAAAAAATATGTATAATCAATGTTTCAACACAATTACATAACCATTAGTTTGGTTTAGTGACAAATGGGTATGACATCTAACCAAAATGTTGTGGGTTCTAGTCTTATTTAAAACATTTTTAAGCTTATTTTTATACAAATGTTTTTTACACAACTCAAATCATAATCAAGTTAGCCTATTTAGAATTAAATTGTTTAAACCCAACAAAATTATCCTTTTACTAAGGCCCAAAAAAAATTCGCCTTTGGCCCAAAAATATTTTCACCTTCTCGGAGCCGGCCCTTAGCATATACCTGTATTCCTCTAAGCGCTATGGTAAGTGCATGTTCCCATTAATGCATACCCTTGGGGGAGTTTCGTTGGCAACATTTTTCATGGGTGTTTCTTAGTTATATTAGAGTGCTTTATGAAGTCTTTGAGTGGATGGGGGTGTGCACGGTTCGGTTCGGTTCGGTTCGAATCGGTTAATAACCAATATGAAACTTTGGTTAAAATTTTTGCTTAAAAATACATGAAATGAATGTTTAAATACATGAAATGAATGCATAACTACATGAAATGAAGATATAAACATATGAAAATGAGATACTAGTACATGAAATGGAGATATAAATACATGAAAATGATAGTATTAAACTACTAATACATATAATACATGAAATAGAGGGAAAAAATGCTTGAAAAAATTAAAAAATGAAGAGTTCGGTTCGGTTACTTGCTGTTAATTCGATTTTCGGTTATATCGGTTCGGTTTCGTCGGTTTTCGGTTATTCCTCACCCCTAGTGGCTATAAGGTGCGAGCGGTAAGGCTATTATCATGGAAAAAAATATTGGATTGTCAAGGTGAGTACACATTAATAATACAAATATTTACTAAAGAGATTATGTTAAGAGTTGAAAACATGCTTTTGGCTATGAGGAAACTGTTTTTAATATGTAACAGGTTTACATTAAAGAAATGGTAGACTTGTAAGTAAATATACTTAACAAAGAGAAGGGCACACATGATAAAACCAAAGAGAAAATAACTAAAATATACAATACTAGGTTGAAACCCGTGTGATACACGGGTTGGTCAAAGAATAAAATAAAACAAATATGTGAATAATCTTAATGCTTGCATCTAAATTTAATGTACAAAGTGTTAAACATGTATAATTATATTTGAACATGTATTATAAGTTATAACAGTTGATACGATCTAAATAAAACAAAACATTAAAATTTAAATATATAATGTATACAGAGTATAATATATAAAGAATAATTAACTAATAACTTATCATTCAGTAATAATTAACTTATCATTTGAATTAAGAATGAACATTTGTATATAGTTTGACCCTAATTAAGAATATATATATAAGTAACAAATTATTAGAATTGAAAAAAAAACAAAAAACTCTTTAATCGAAAGACGAATGACAAAAAGAAGATTGTGTTAATTCATTAAATTGATAGGAATAAGTTGTTTTGAGTTTCTACTAATTCATAAAATTGACAGTAATAAAATATGAACAAAGTGAATGTACACAAATCATTTGAAAAATATTATCACTGTGTAGATTTTGTGAACACAAATGTCAACCTTTAGGTGCAAAATTACAATGTTTTTTTATAACAATGACTTTCTTATATGTTAGGTTATCGCACTCTTCAAATTTGAAAAGCCTAATTGTCTCACTATCAATAATAATAATATTATTATTAATAGAGAAAGTTACCCGTGTTATTATTGTTAAAATTACAATAATATTTAAAATGAATCATATTAAAAAAATTTGTCATATTCAAATTATATGGTAGATTTAGAGATTATGTATTGCAAAGATAATGGGATTTAAATTTGAAATGTATTTGGAGAATTGGAGGTGAGAGTGAATTTCGGTTTGGTTGGGTCACAAAATTAAAGCTACAATGAAAAAAATAAAGGCAAAAAAAATACTACTAAAAACTAAAGGCAAAATAAATACCACTAAAAAGCAAACAAAATAAATAGCCTAAATCATGCATACAAATGGGGGTTAGCAATAGCAAGAGACATAACGATAACTCCACATTTGAATATATGACACCATCATAGTTTTGGCTATCAGATTCAACAGAATTTGGTTTAGACAATTAAGTGTTTTACACCTCTAAAATTAGATCACCTATTTTTGGTTGTACCAAGGCCTCCATGCTCTTTTTATTGGCAAGCCCGGAGAGTTTAAGCTCTACCTTGTGGATAACACTCTTCCATTAGTATCTCCACTCTTCAACTTGGTCCAACCACCATGTGACTCTGAAAATCATGCATAAATACAACCATAAGTAACAACACATCAACCTACGAAACATATGAAAATTCAAATATGTGAAGTAAAACCTATGATTATCAATGCATAGGTTATGACTGCCCTGTCCTCCAAATCTGCTAAACAAAACCAGCTTGATAGTAAAAGGCAAAAGATTACAAAACAAAACAATGAAGGGATGTCCCAAATGACATGTATTATAATAGACCAAATGAAATAAAGAGAATTAGATTCCAAATTCCAAATTTCAATATTAACAATCAAGAAAAAAACAAATTAGCTCTTTAGCACAAACAACCAAACATCCCTTCACATTTTCTTCAAATAAAAGTTTGAAAAACTGATGCTTCCCTTATATGCAAATCAAATACTACACATTAATGGTTCAAAATTTTAACAGAAAATTAATTAAATCATACATTTACAGGGAGATTTAACTAAGGGTGTGCACGTTTAAAACGGGATGGAAAGCAAGCCGGTTCTGGTTTCAGTTTTGTTCGGTCTCTTTAAGATTAAAAACCAACTCGACTCTACTGAAAAAGGCTAGATAGCATATTAAATTCACATGTCCTGAACCATGTTTAAATAATATGTTATTTGGTGATATAAGCTTGAAAAATGTTTCTAATAAGTAATAACTAATGCCACCCTTATATGCAACTCAAATACCAAGAGAGTAAAACGTTGTGAGTCGAATATGGTTAGTACTAATGGTTTAAATTATACATTTAAGAAGATTTAAATAGGGGAATGCACATTTAAAACTGGACCGAAAGTAAGCCGGTCCCGGTTTCAGTTTTGTTTATTCTGTTTAAGATTAATACTGGTTTGGACCGGCTCGACTTTACTTGCTAATGCTAGATAGCAGGTTATTTATCTCTTAATTTTTATGATTGTTGGATTCTGTTTTGATTTGCTTTTTGTGCCAAAGAAGCGTTCAAGATGGATATTAAATTTACATGTCCTGAAACATGTTTAAACAATATGCTACACATGGATTGTGATTTGTAAGCTTAATTTCATTGATGACAGCAACCTTTATAATATTCAAAAACATGATAAAAAAAAATTAGGGTTTGGATTGAACAAACCCTCAACAACCGTAGCTGAGAAAAACCGCGTGGATTAGGCCAAACAATGATGAATGGTTACAAACAGATCTGCTAATAAAATTATTGTTTATTTGAAATTTGGAGTCCATGTTAGCAAAGTATAAACTATAAAGTAATACATAAATCATACAACATACCTTGTATAATCATTCAATCGATGATGACAAAAGTTGATGATTTGAGAAGAAACGACGGCGATTGAGAGAGGATTCATGATCGAGAGATAGGATTGTGTCTGGTTGTTCCAGTGATTTGTGATTTGAATTTTATTATTTGAATAATAATTTTAATTATTAATTTGTAGAAAATGCTTTGTGGTACTTTGGAGAGATTTGGTTAAAAGTAATAGAGATGGTTGGTAAAAATTCAATGGTTTATTAGATAGGTAGATATTTAAACAAACTAAATATACGCATAAGCTGATTCTTAGATGTATCATGTATGTATTGATACTAATCTAATACTAGCATTTCAATGATAATACTTTTATGTTGACTCCTATTTTGCCTTTTAATACAAAAAATTACCACTGATATCTCAAATTTATTTTGCGTAATACCTTTTTGATCTGGTAAGGTACTCCTCAAATCGTCACGCGTAAATCTTGTTTTTTTCTTAAAAAGGAGCATACCCAAAATATGTCTATATGAATCGGTTTATATATATATATATATATATATATATATATATATATATATATATATAACTGTTGTAAACAAGCCTAATAGCTAATACATATGACAATAAGATATAGAGAGAAAGGGAGAGATTTCACTAATATGCGTGTCTTACAAAGAGGTATAAAGAGATGTATATATAGGATAGGAAAACTTGGAGAAGAAGCTAATCTATATTAGGAGTTGATAACCATAATATTAATATACTTATAACACTCCCCCATTGGTTATCAACTTAATACGCTTGGAAATGTTGTCTCATTAAAAACCTTGCTAGGAAACCCCAATGGGACAAAACCATAGCTAAGGGAAAAAGAGTGCAACGCGTATTGTCTCACCCTGATTTATATATCCATTAAAATGGTAAATATCGATCTTCTATGAAAGTTGCCCAAAACTTTTGTAGTCAATCATTTGCGTCTTCGTTCGTTGACGTTTGAATACTTAAGTTGAATGATGTTGTATGATCTTCACGTGAAAACTTCTATTGTGTCATCTGGTAAACACTATGACCTTGATGTGTTTCTCTGCATAAACAAGACTAACCAAACTTGTTTTGATGAGTTAGTAAAATATAAACACATATCTTTCATACCTGAAATATATGTTTTAACCCGTTGTGATGTCTCCTAGTAGAACACATACCAATCAATATAAATAAAGAAAATAATAATCATATATAGCTAACAGTACAACATAATGCACAAATGCATTTAACTATGGTATTTCCGAGCCAATAATATTCATATTTAGATAGACAAGTCATTGTTAGACATCCTTTAACATGCTAACAAGATTCAGTTTGTCCATGGTAAAAGGTCTCAACATTTTCTAGATGCACTTTGATGGATTTATAAACATATAATTATACATATACTCGAAGTATAAGTCGAACAATAATCACACTGTGTCAAGGTATTTCAAAAAGAATTTTCTCTTTAAAAGCTCATAAGTTTCTCTTAGTGATATGTACATCATTTGATTCTAATGACCTTTTAAGAGTGAAATTTTGATAAAAGTATGACTAATTATATTCAACTTATCTCCCTCTTTATCAAAATATCTCTTGATTTGTGCCAAGCTCAATTCAAATAGTTTAGTCCATACGTAATAAGCATAAATCCATGCATTTGCCAATCCATCATGGACTTCTTTTCAACTTGACAAATTATGCATACGCATTCACTTTTCCAAGATTTTTGTTGCATAAACTTGCTCATTAACACATCATTTTGTATCACATATCAAAAATCCATATTGTACAATTTCTTTGTTTATTGATATATTGTGCTCATCATGTACATTTTATTCTATGTGTATGCTTATTGATGCACAAGAATTCCATAGCTAAGATGCATCAATTAACCTTTCAAATATTCAACTACCTTAGAAAACTTTTCAGGAGTCCTATTTATGCTCAACATATTCAATAATCGTAAAGTATTCAAATATGACTATATACACAACAATCATTATGTTCTCGAGAACTTACTTTACATGATTTGATCATTCAAATCCTTCATAGATTTTCTTGTAAACTCTCAATATCAACAGAATAACAATATTTATTGGACGCATATCGATTCTCTCTTTACCAGACTGTTTAGTTATCGGAAAATCATTGCTTCCACAATTGGAGAATGTGTCTCCTCATATTTAATCATGGGTCTTTGCAAAATCCTTGTGCAATCAGTTTTTCCTTATATCACTTGATGAATTTTCATAACTCATATACAAGACCCATTTGTATTTAACACATTTTACAACTTTTTGTTGTACGGACTGCTGGTCCAACAAACTTTCCGTTATTTAGAGAATTCAACTCTGCCCGGTTTGCGTCTTTCCACTTTGGCCAATCATATTTCATAGACAGATAAAAAATCTTGATCCTCATCATCATTTCAAGCGCTAATTATATATAAATAAAAGTATAACGACATCGACTTTATTTCGATTCCATATATCTTTATAGACATGATTATAATATATTGAGAGCTCTTTGTTTTCAGGTACCTAAGGTTCTTCAAGAACCATCATGTCTAATCTCTTTCAAGAGACCTTTACTGCACCTCGACTTGACCATCTTTATTAATTGCTCCAATTTCCGAGGAAATTTTACATTTGGAACCGATCAATCTACCACGCTACAAGCATGCATTAGACTTATTATCAATATGCGTTTGTCCTTCTGGGACATTTATTAATTGGAGCATTAGCAGTTCGTATAGGTGTCTTAGCTAGACACTCTCTTTTGGTCAGTGAATCGTCTGGTAATTCATTCGTTAATCTTTATTCATGAATTATCCTTTGAACTTTTAGTTCATATAATTTAGTTTAAGGATCAATGATAATTCATTCAAACTAAATTTGTTTTCCAACTGCTTTAAATCTCCCCCTAATGTTGGGAATGTTGATTCACTAAAGTGAAAACTAATGAGCCATAAGCAAATATCTCATTAGTGGCACTAAGTATATAATCATAAATAATATTTAATACCGACATAAATTCCCAACTTCCTTTGTGACCTCATCTTTGTGTTTTATGGTGGATTAATTTCAGTATATAACACACACGAAATATTAGATGAGAAATGCTTGGTTACTGACCAAAAACCAATTATAAAGGGGAGGAAGTATCATAACTTGTTGGCTTGATATGAATTAGTTTCTAAGACATGTAACATCATATGTACTCAAATTCAAACATGAACCTTTGTTCTTGTGATATTGCCTTTGCAACAAATTATAGACGTTGAGTAAACATCTTTAACAAAACAATTTATGTAGAACATAAGTTATGAAGTTCAACACTTATTCCAATGATCATTATAACTTGGGAATCAAATTCATTATTATAACCGAATGTAAATATACCAATCTAGAATAAGATGTTTACTCTTATTAGCTAAGCCATAGATCATGCAAACATGAAGTTGCGATCCTGATAACCATTTAGACGATGCATCGATTTTCAAAACACTAAATGGTATCATGTTAGGATATGTGTATCCTTTTCTCAATTCCATAACATCTAGGGATTCACACCCTCCTTCAGTTGGTAAATAAATGATTTCCCTTGAGAGCAATAAACATGTATAAGTATTATGAAGAATCATTTGGTTCCTCAATATATTTCACATCATTGAATCGGTGTGGTCTAACCGGTCATGCCATTAGATAATCATGATCCATAAACTTTAGGTTTATGATCGTATATGTAGTGTGCTTCTTTAATACAAGACTATAAATATGAAATAACATTGTATTATCTTTTCAAACGATCATGTGATTTCACTTTTGTATTTCCACATTTTGTTTTCATATATGATCAATCTCTTTGTCACGTGTGGTGGTCGATCTCATTATTAATATAATCATTTACAAATCTTTTCAATTATGTCCATGATCATAACGATCAATGTATAGTCACATTCACTTCAGTGAATGGAGTAAAAGCAGACAAGTATCAGGGTATTTATAATTTTCTCATACATACGTATATGAAGTTACCTCAAATGTCTTATACTCTTTTAACAATATTGCTACTTTAGAGGTATATTTGAGTGTGTCAAATAGGAAATTTAGTTTATCCAAATTTTCCTCATAATTATTCTTCTCATCATATAACAACAATGGAGAAGTAATTATATCCCCAAGTCATGCAATTTTTTTCGGGTCTAAAAACTTACTACCTTTTGTAGATCATAATGAGATTTGAAAAGTATAACACTTCGGGTGTCATATCACAACATTCTTATACTTTTTCATAAGAGTGATGATAAACCACAACTTTGGTTTTATTGTTCAGTTCAATACAATCCACGTAAATATAACATAACGTATATAATAGAAGGTATGCTTTAATAGTATCCTGCATGACGTTATTACTTGCCACCATATAAAATGAGTTTAACTAACTTATTAAGATAAGATTTTTATCACTTAAAAGCAAGCATATAGTTTATGTATTTGTATTACGGTATAACCAATCAATGCTATATCTTAAATATAAATATTTTTAGTCTCTATTCTTCCTTTAGAAAAATATCCGAACAAAACGGTGGTAAAAAATAGATTACTAACCATATAGAATAATGAATACACATTCAACCAGAAGGGAAAAAGTTAAGTACATAGCTTACCACGTATTATATAAACACTTATCATCACAAATATTTTCACATATATCTAGAATTTAAAAGGGTTTAAAACTAATCATGACAATGCTACAAAATATGTGAATTTCTCCTTTTTTTTCGATTTGAAAAAATTACTTCCAAAAGTATTAATTAATGTAATATGTAAAAACAAACATTGTATAAGAAATAATATCTTAATTTGATTGTAATTGCTGCAAGTAAATATATTTCTATCTTAGAATTTCAAGTTACAACAATGCAAAGTGATAAAGAAAACCATTTATAGTTTCTCTTTAAGTATATTTCCCTTGAAATACAATATTCATCGGTCCATGCAAGCAGGAAATAAAAGAAATCAGGCATGAAACATAATAATTAAAAACCAATACTCAATATTTAGCATTAGAGTAAATCCGTAACCATATATCAAGAGAAAGTTCAAATTCCTTAGCTAACATATGTGAACCGATATATTTAAAATGGATTCACTATTTATAAACTAGCTACATCTAAATTAAGATTGTAAATATTTCTCGCCACTATATCGAACAATCAAAATATATATGTATAAGATCTTTCTGATGAACTGTTCATTTTATCCTTTGTGATTTAAGTTATACTTTTTTTTATTATTTAAATAAGATAACTCATATGTAACACATATTAAAATAACACGATAATCTAAACTTTTCGTTTGTTAATTCATAAATATCACAATAATCAAACTAACTAATAATGAACATTATGAGGTCGCTGCATAAAATACACTAATAAATCTGATTAAAATCTAAATTGCAAACTAATTTAGTGACCATTCAAAGGCAAAATTGTTTATGTGCATCAAACAATTTTCTTTTTCATCTTTACCTTAAATATAAACTAATAATGGATATTAAAAGTGTGTATAATATAACAAAACTAAATAAATTATCAAAGTTTACGTCACAAAATTCGGTTGTGATTTTCTGTCCATATTGACCAAATAATTATATTGTTTAACATATTATATACATGTAACAAACATAAAGAAATTAAAAAATAAAAAACCCTTTTGTTTGGTTGTAGAAACTGATGCATAAGTGTAAAATATGTATTAACATAAAGAAAGGAGTTGTTTATAATACCTGGTTCGGGGCTTAAGAATATATTGGGAAAACTTCATTGCTACCGAATATGTTCCCCACTTCCTCAAATCGAATCAACGCTCCATTGCACTTTGTTAAACGGAATTTTTTTTTTATCTACGGTTGGTGTTTATGGAGGCCACAAGAGTAAGTGTTTTGAATAAGCACATTCGTGATGATAACGTGTTGTAAACAAGCCTAATAGCTAATACATATGACAATAAGATATAGGGAGAAAGAGAGAGATTTCATTAATAGGTGTGTCTTACAATGAGGTATAAAGAGATGTATATATAGGATAGGAAAACTTGAAAAATAAGCTAATCTATATTAGGAGTTGATAACCATAATATTAATATACTTATAACAATAACTTGCATTTCAATTTATTTTTTATAAAGGTGTCAAACAACAAACGATGTATGTTGGCGACAAAGCTTGGCCATACACTTATTGTTGCAATAATGGAGGATAATATGCTAGCAAGGTATATATACGCAATTGTTCATTGTTCATGTTAAATAAATAAACACCAGGACCAGGTGCTCGTTACAATCCTTATTCCAACCTTTGCATTGTTTACATAAGTAAATGAAGTTAATATTTATCTGCTGGAATTGACCCAATAACGTTTGAATCATGTGCACAAACACAACTTTGTACACCCCGTTTGTTTTATATAACTTTATGTAAATTAAGGGGGTGTTTGGGATTGCTTATTTTCACCAACTTATTACTTATTAACTTTTTGAAAAGTAATAAGCTGTTTGGGATTGCTTATGTTGTGAGATAAAAGTTTCATAAGTTACACTTTTATAACTTAATGAAAAGTTATAAGAAGGTAAAATAAGAAATCCCAAACACCCCCTAACTCTTTTGTAAATAAGTTGTATCTTACTTTCCACACATTTTAAGTTCTTCAGAATTTGTGTTTTCAAGCAGTTGTTTTAATCCCCAAGTTTACTAATGGACCAAGATATGAGAATGCAAAACCAAACCGCAAACAATATGACGGTAGAGAGTCCTCATCTTGTAGACCCACTTTCGGGCATTCAGCTTATAGGAATTTCTTTATGCGTTAAAGGTTTCAACTTCAACGTATGTGTTGATAAACAAATAAGCAAATCAAGTGGTTGAAGAAAGATGTAGTCCTATCCTTTTGGTCGAACTGAATTCTATTTCCTCGTTACCCCCCATCTGGCGTCGGCTAAGATTCTGTTGTCCCTTTATGATATGACTAAGTCCTCTTTTCCACTTCACACAAGAGCACACTCTGAAGCGAAGTTCGCAACTAGTAGCCACATGAATTAATCGAGTAGCTTCATTTCGACACCGTGAATCAGCTAGTCAGTTGTCATTCGGTGAGAATCCTAAAACATATCGGCAACAAAGCGAACCTATAAACTAAAGTTTATACAGTGTTCTCATGCTAGGGGCATTGAAAAGATCCATTAACTTTCTTGGATGGAGATCCGGTTCTTAGCTTAGTAAGATAACCAACAAGTCTCATAGTATGTTGGCTACAAGATCATTACTTACTATTCTTTTGACACTAACTCATGAAGGGAAGATGTCCAACACCTCATATACCTTTATCCAAGGTGAGAGCTGGAATGGCCATTCGACTATTCTAGATCTATTCTAACTCCAATATAAAAGAAGGTCCTACAACTTGTGTGGAATCAGTCGCTTGAGAGCTTCGAGCTAGGTTATGCATGAGAGGCTATGTATGATTTCTGAGCAATTAAAGCAGAAAGCAATGGCAACGAATTTAAACTAGCTATGAAAGATAACTGATCCCTTTTTCCGACAGGAGAGGATGGAAAA
>NW_027501321.1:0-20842 GCF_021521415.1 Bidens hawaiensis | reverse complement strand
TCATCATGCATTTCTAGCCTCGCATTTATCTTATTTTATTACATGCTTCACTTTAATTTAAAATTTGTTATTTACTTAAATTTCCATTATCAATAATTCAATTTATATATTTCCTAATATTTATAACGATTTTGTGAAAAAGGAAAAAAAATTCCACAAATTCTCAATTTAATCTAATTTAGTATCTTCAATTACCTACCTTTTATTTTATCTAATTTTAAAGATTTAATTGGAATAGGACTATCTCGGTGATTCGGGAATATCGCTTCCCAATTTAATCTATTAACGATTTATTTGAATACGTACATTTTCGCATTTTCATTAATATTTCAATTATTATTTACTAATTATTATAATATTTTTATTATAAAATCAAATTAATCTCAACTCAAATGTAAATGTCGGATTTTCCAAACCCATATTCGTTTACGAACGAAACATTTTTAGACCTTTATTATTATTGAAAATCAAGTGTTTATAAATAATTAAGTTTATAATGTTCACTTTAGGCCCCTTATACTTTATATGTTGTTCAAATCTTAAATTATGCATAAAAAGTTCGTTAAATGACCTAAATCCAAACTATAGGGACTAAAGTTGACAAATGATGAGATTTTCCTCCTTTTGGCCGGAACACCACGTGATGGGGTGGCCTAGGCCCACCACGCGGCGCTATGGGCTACCTGCACAGCTCGTTTCGTTTATTATTGTTTCCTAGTTCGTTTTTTTGCCCGAAATCGCTTATTTTATGACATAATCGAGTGTTTTAAGACCCAAGAAGACTAATATAGTAGAAACTCAATAAATTAATACTCGATTATTTAATAAACTCTCTAAGATAATATTTTTTGCTGGCCCCGACTCGGGATAGGGTGCTAAATTAATAATTCGCAAAAATTATAAGATAATACATTTTTGATAATTTCTTTAGACCCTATATAAAATATAAATTAATAATTCCTTATATATAGCATATTACATGAATGATTTATGAAGGTTTCTTGGAAAATGACTCAATTGTCTTTTTTTTTGTTGAAATCAATTTCCCCTTGAATCTCGTCTCTAATTTTTCTTAGCATGGTAAGAACTTCTGGTGTTGTTTTCTCATAGATCAACAAGAAATTGTTCAATGTGATTGCCGCTTTAATAGCTTTGTTTCGCGAAGGGGGCTCCATTGTAGAACTTTCATCATCTTCTTCAACGATATCATCTTTATTAATTCCAATAACGCTTTCAATAATTTCTTCATCAGTCAACAACTGTGCAACTACATTTTCTTCTGGGTGAGTCAGAACATCTTCGACATCCATTGCATTGCGATAACCCAACTCTTTGATCAAATTCTGGAGTTCTTGAGTGCTTTCACCACCTTCATCTGAGTTCTCAAAAGTCATGTTATCTGTTGATCGAAGTTTACAATGACGAAAATATTTTTAATGTCCATAAAGTGATACATTGAACACAAGAAGCATAATAAGGTGGGAGATTGAAGGTTTCTTTCAAATTGGGCCGTTCATTTGATATACATGCATTGTAATAAAATATTAGTTAATATATAAATTAATAATTATTAATTTATCGATTAATTAATAACTCTTTTAATTAATAAATTTTGGTGGTCCCAAGTGTTTTATTTTATAGAGTTTCTACTGTATAGATTAGATACATGTCCATACTCATTAACCCTTCATCAAGAACGAAATTTACTGGTTATAATGTTGATTTGATCATTAAAGGCCCATCTAGTTCTAAAACGAGTAAGTTATCATATTTTGTTCGATTTAATGTATCCTATATAAACATATCATAATTTCTCTACCACAAATCATCCCTAAAACCCTAATTCACAATTCCTAGCCATCACCTACCTCCAACTTTCATCATCTTCTTCGGTTTTTGCATTACTGTTGAAGATACACTCATAAATGGTTGACTTTGCTTTTGCACCGACCTTTGACTTCCGTTTCTCATCGATCCTTTCACTTTCCGGGTAAGTTGTAAACATAGGAAACATTCATATATATTCCCTAGTCAATAACCTTCAATCAATTTCGGTGGTTGAAGGGTATTTACTGGTCAATTCGTTTAAAACTCGTTAGAGGGCAAAATAGTTAACAAGTTTGACTATCCGTTTTCTCATACTTCTAGTCGGATTCAACGTTCGGTCCAGAAGACTTTTATTCTCGTAACGTGATTTTATGGCTACTAACCAAAACCCGACTTCCGACTCGCTGTTTGGATTCTGGTCAGTACCAGCTCGCTTAAACGTTTAATTCAACATAACTAGAGTTCTACTCATCTGTTTGGATTGATTCCAGTGGCATTAAGTTCGTTTTTATTTATAGTTTCAGATTCTGATTAGTTATCTCGTTTGACGCATATTGGACGACTCGCTTATCCGTTTACTCGTTTATTCTTAATTATATTCACTTGTCTTCCATCTAAGGTGAGTTTTATCATTCCCTTATTTTACCCGATTTTCATAAACATTTTGGGGACATATGCGTATATAATACTATAAATACATATCTATATATACATACATATCAAAATAGCAAACGTGTAATTGTGTGTGATTAATCAAATCTACTTGTTATGTGCTTATGTGTTATTGTATTGATTCGCTTGACATATCCCCTTGGAGAGGGTTCTCATTGACCATCGCCCGATTCACTTGGCAACGGTCTTATTCTCATTGTTTGCTCATAGTTGATTTACCGGCGCCCGATTCGCTTGGCAATGGTTTAATCGACAACTTACTTGCTTATGGTTTGATTTCATTACCGCACTTATTACGTTTTGCTTATATATTATATTAACATTATTTTGGTGTCAAAACTTAGTGGTAAACTCACTCAACATATTTGTTGACAAAAACTCTATTTTCTACGCATATGCAGGTTGCCTGAAGATTGAAGTTGGAAACGTAGACAAGACCTTAGGATATAATCAAGATAATCGTTATATGAACTCATATTTGTGTATTTGAATTGTTTTGTATATTTGGATAATGTGTGTAATATTTGTAAATAATTAATTAGATATTTTCATTTATATTTATGATAGTATCTTCGAGCTGTGAGCAATCGGATCACGCTCCAGCATTTCCGCCTTAGGTTGGGGTGTGACATCAAAGTCACAACTTGAAAAGCTATAACCTTTACATTAACTTCTCTTTAATTTCGTAAGTTCTCAAACTAACCAAACTTGACTCATCAAAATTTTCGTTAACTATGTTTAAACTTATACTCTCGATCTTAAGAATTTCGTTCTAATGAATACGATTTGTAAAGATTCCACATGTTAATAACTATTTCAAAGATTTGTTATAAATTAAACTTTTGCGCATTTCATCTCATGAATCAAGTTCCTTTATCTATCAAGGTTAACTTCATGTAACATCCTACTCTTAGTTTATTCTCGATCATCATAATTCATTTCGAATGTATGTTTCAAGAAATCCATTTTTTATCTCTGAAATTCGTAACTTTGCTATAAAAGATGTTTTAGAAAATTTTACGGTTTTAATTATACAGCTCGAACATTTATTAATTATCCCTTGAATTTATATTTAAAGTTATCAAAACATTTGTTTATTTCAAAATAATGGTTTTAAATGTTTTTATAACCCACATGATAAAGCGAGATGCGAACCATCCGATAATAAGAGTAATTATGATCCAGAAAATAATTATCCAAGTCCTCGCATGAAAATCATAATATGCAAATTGTGTGTCATGATCTAGAACCTAAAGTAGTTTGGGTAATGGTACAAATGTTAAATTGATAAGGACATGGTGGATACGCCGCTGGTACATCCTATATATAAGTGCCCTTATCGGATTGTCAATTGGAGAGTTACTTTGATTAATAGAAGTTCTATGTTATGATATTTTCCTTAAAAATTTTAAATTATTTTCAAAATGATTATTTTTTGGTTTCCCTTAATTTCGGGACGAAATTCTCTAAAGTAGGGAAGACTGTAACATTCGGATTTTTTGTATTTGTTTAAACTGATTCGGGAACGCAATTCGGATCTTTCGAACTATTTAAAACTTATATTTATAGGTATTTAACTTGGTTTAACTTATTTTATAATTTCATAACTTTCAATTATGCCAAATAGCCATTAGAAACCTTTAAAATCGCTTAAAACGGCTAAAAATCGCATTTTCGGAAACTACAGGGACTAATTTTGCCATATCTTTCCTATTTTCAATTAAATTTAACGAAACTTAAACTCCAAGAATTGTTATAGCTGGTCCAATTTCGTTTTCTTGGTGTCCAAGCAAAATTTTGTTAGTTATTGTACTAGATTTTCTCATTAAATAGCTTATTTTGTTTCCTAATCGAGCGGATTACTTCATAAACAAGCCATAACCTATTATATTTAATCAAAACACATATCTAAACCCTAATAACTACTTATTTCCAGCCATCAACCCTATATCCCACGAAATTCCTATTCCCTATATCAATTTCATAAAGTTTGTTCAAGTTCTTTTATCTACGGTTTGACTTTCAAGCTTCAAGACCATTTGACCTCGATTATTTCTTGTTCCATTCATTGTTCGGGTAAGTTGTTTTCTTCAATATTGTATATTTTTATCTGTAGAACAAAATCCCTCAATCAATTTTTCCGATTGAGGGAGTCTCGGTGGTCAATTGGACTCAAACTCGTTTAAGGGCATAATAGTCAACAAGTTTGACTTAATGTTTTCTCATACTTCTTGTCCGATTCAATGTTTGGTGCAGAAGACTTTTATTCTCGTAACGAAATTTTAAGACTACTGACCATAACCTAACTTCCGACTCACTGTTCGGATTCTGGTCAGTACCAGCTCGCTTAAATCTTAAAACGAACATAACTTGAGTTTTAAACGTCCGTTTGGATTGATTCCAGCGGCCACGAGTTCGTTTTTAATTATATTATCATATCTCATAGATTCATATTCTGATAATTTATAACATTTGACCTGTAGTGGACGACTCGCTTATTCCATAGCTCGTTTAATCGCATTTATTAATCGCTTATCATTGATCTAAGGTGAGTTTATCATTCCCCTTTTTATACACTGTTTTCAAACATTTTGTGGACATATGCGTACTTACTCATATTTTCTATCCTATATATATACACAAACTCGCAAACATAATCATTGTGTGAATATTAGTTGAATGCTATTTGCTAATTGCTACATGGTTAAGACAACATTCGGAGAGGTCCAACATATCCCCTTTGTACAGGGTTCTCATTAGTATGATCATACGACCATCTTAGTAACCGGAGCCCGATTCGCTTGGCGAAGGTAAAACGACAATTTTAGTCATTGTAATCAATGCCCGATTTGCTTGGCAACGATTCATTGGCACACTAGCACGATATGGTTATGTATATGGTTTGTTAAGGTTTGATTGATTATTACCACATAGATTGGTTTGCGCATTTAACATTTATCATTTATCTATTATATATATTTTTTTGTTGTGTCAAAATTGGTGATCATCTCACTCAACATGTGTTGTTGACAAACTCCATTTTCTACGCATATGCAGGTTGCTTTGTATTGAAGATTGAAGTTGGGCACTTACACTAGACCTTAGGATATAAACGAGATAACCATTATTTGAGTTTACATTCATGTATTTAAATTGGTTGTTCAATTTTGATATTGTGTGTATTTACTTTCAATAAAATAATTAAATAGATATTGTCACTTTTTATGTATGATAGTGTCTTCGAGCTGTGAGCAATCGGATCACGCCCTGGCATTTCCGCCTTAGGTTGGGGTGTGATAGCTCTTTCATGTATCTTACAACACCAAGGTCGGACATCATGTATGCCACATACTTATGTGCTCGATATCAGTCCAACCCAAAAGCCTTGAACTTAATGATCATCAAACGATTTCTACGTTATCTAAAGGGATCTCCAAGGGTCGGTCTTTGGTGTCCAAGGAATGACGAGTTTGTGATGAGAGCTTTTTCAGATTCAGATTATGGAAGCTGCAAACTGAATGCAAAATTTACCACTGCTGGATGTCAGTTCTTTGGCAGTAGGTTAGTCACATGGCAATGCAAGAAGCAAATGACCGTGTTGCTGTCAACCTATGAGGCTGAATATGTAGCTTCTTCTTGTTGCTGTTCTCAAGTCATATGGATTCAACAGCAAGTGCGCGACTACAGTTTGAATTTTTTTGACTACACCTATTTTCGTAGATAATAATGCCCACTATTTCAATAACTAAAAATCCAGTAAATCACTCTAAAACTAAACATATTGAAATCTGGTATCACTTCATTCGCGATTGTTACGAAAAGAAGTTGATTACTTTTGAGAAAATTGACACCAATAAATAAAAAGCAGACCTTTTTACAAAAGCTTTTGATAGAAACAAGTTTAAATATTTATTAAAGCTTAACGGTATTAAGGAATTGGGCGATGTGAATACAAAACAGAATGATCCCGAGATTATGGATTCTGATCTTCAGTAATCCAACATCATAGTCAATTTGTATTTTTTTTCTTTTCAAAATTCAAAAATATTTTTTGATTACAGGGGGAAATATTGCAAATACAAAAACAGTATAAATTTTGAAAAATCCAAAAACATTCAGGTCAGTCAAAAAACCAAAAACACTGAAAAATGCTCCTCAAAATGAGTTTTGAAGCATAAAGAGAAGATAATAGTGCATTGATCATCTTAGTCCCAAGTCCAGTAAAAGTAAGCAAAAAAAAAAAAAAGGTTGTCTGCTTAACTACATCAGTGTGTTGGTAGGCCTTAGACAAACAAGTAAGAGAAAGTATGTGATATAAATTTAAATATTGCAAAATATTAGTGGATTAACATGATTGATGGGGTGTTAGTCTCTAGCAAAGTCTTAGTAATGAAGGCAAAAATGTAATGGCCTACCATACTCAAGCCTTGCTATGTCTGATCAAAGTTTGTGTCTGTCAAGAGTCAAGTATTGCACAAAAGTCAAAAGAAGAAAAAATAGTCAAAAAGAAAAGAAAATGACTGGAAAAATATCTGCTATTTTATTATAAGATATTCCGCTTTATTTTCTCGGTTAGTCTTTTTATTAGAAAACCTTGGGCAGTCTCTTGCGTGATAGGAATATCCGACCTGATTGTTATTGTTTTTGAACCCTCTAATTTATTTCCTTGGTTAGTCTTTTCATTTGAAAACCTTGGACTTTCTCCTGCGCGATAGGAATATCCGACTTGGTGGTTAAGGTTTTTGAACCCTCTGCTTTATAAATCTATTGCTTAAATTTCGGACAAAAAAATAAGAAATGTGAAAAAGAGTCAAAAAGTGACAATTTTTGTGATCAGACTACTCAGGTTTAAGTCAAGTTGAGGTAACATGGTGAAGACCAATACGCCTGAATCAGGATTATAGGGTGAAAGTACCTGATATTGTGGGAACCACATGAATATTTTGTGCCTTAATTGAATCTTAATCATATCACAGAAATTTTAGAAAAAATTTGTTAAAAGGTTTAAGTGGACAACAATACAGTGACTGACTTATCACCGGTCATAATAAAGCCGAAATATAAAACTGTAATGGAATGGCAGTTTGGTCAATATGATTCCCTGCCCAAACTCACAAAAATATGTGTTTTACATGTTTGTAAATAGTTTGTAAAATTTATTGTCTGCAAATACTTACATTTTAGTCTTTACTGCTTTCTTTAAACCAAAAAGATTTTACATTTCTTATTTATTTTATTTAAACACTTAATACACTTCACCCACTTAGTTTCACCACCATTAATAAGGGATTTATCCTATCCATCCACATTTTGAAGATCAAGGAGATTAAGCTTTTGAAAGAAGCCATTAGCATCAAAGATTAGTCATCCAAGGAGATTTAGCTTTTAAAAGAAGTCATTAGCATCAAAGATTAGTCACGAGCAACTTAGTGGGTCAAGCAAGGTATTCAATATGTTGAATCTCAAGTATGTTGGTAAGGAGTTTGTGGAAATTTATCTAAGTGCTACTCACAGCATGATTTGGCCTCGAGCATGTCTACGATACCCAAGTATACTTAGAATGCTAAAATAAAACGAAGTAAAGGCTGAAGAGATTCGAGCAAGAACTTGTTTGCTCGTAGGAGATATCTGGGCAAAGTTTGGTATACTCGTGAAGATTGAAGCCTGCTTAAGAGAAATATTTTCACGATCAAAATATTATAAGTATGGACCTGCTCGAAGTAATGTCCCAAGCACTCTCATAGATTACAAGGTCAAAGGCTCTACTCGTCAATGAAGATGTCTGCTCGAAAACCTGTTTTACACTTGTATTTTATTTAGAATGTTTTGTAATGATTAAGGTTTCTAGAAGGAATGCCAAGTGTGCCTATAAATAGAATTATTAAGTCATATTGATGGGACACCTCTTTGAACATTTTAAACGGTCGCACCTGACAGCTTTATTGTTTTCCAACATTCCTTCTAAAACCCTAAGTTTCCGTGTATCTCATTTAATATTGATATCAATGATAATGGAAATCTTTTGAGTTTAATTTGTTTTACTATTCCACCAGACACATTTTAGGGGTTTTCACATTCCGTGTTTCGTGTGTTGTTGTCCGATTTATATCGTTATCACGAAATCCGATCCTGACAAATAACATGACTTAAGAATAAGGTGTTATTCCCGCATTTAATCAGCAAAGTAAGTTTATATCATATGTTACCAATTAATTGTTAAATCAAGGTAAGAGGAGTTCTAACCAAGATGATACACTTATATCCTTGATCTTCTCTATAATATATAAAATCCCAAAAATATTGCTTTTAATTTATGCTTTTAAATTTCTTTTAAATTTACTTATCAAATCAAAACTACCATGATGTTTACTTCCGGATAAAATAAATACAACAATTAGTAGTAAAAAAATAAACAAGTGTGTACGTGGATCGATACTCGGTTCTTACCTATACTATACTACATATAGGATAGGTAAAGTTGCCTATTTGTGAGTGGTTTAGTTAAAATAAAAATACGTTTATAAATTTAAAACTCGACGTTGTGTGAAACAAACCTTTTGAAAAACAAACAACTTTTCATACTCACCACGCAACACATCAGCTATACCCCCGACTAGGGTCGAAGCCAATATATTTAAAATATTTTGGCAGAACACCTACCTTATACGGATATTTGGTTGAAATGCCTACGCTTCTAGTAGATGGATATTTGAGAAAAAACAACACCAGCACTTGCACGTACTTCGAGAAATAAGCCGTCGGAATGTTGGGAATTGGGCACCATTCCTGAGACAAATGTGTGATTTAGGAGAGTGATTTTGGATGCAAAGTTCAGAGCCTGACCTTGCTAATTATAGGCAATATTTTTGAGTTCATCGCGTATCGCGTTGGAGAAGGAAAAGCTCCATCATGTGGCATGACAGATCCTTAAACACCTTTTTATTATTTTTTATCCGTCATGTAACGCGACGGATTAACCATTACATCGTCGCGTAGCGCGACGAAGACCCTCTAGGTATGCTTGTCATCCTAGACCTGCCACGTGGCCTGTCAGATCGTGCCATATGTTGCCACGTGGAGACCGCATCGTGTATTGCTATAACCCACAAAATGGTTCGTCGCATAGCACGACCTCACCCTTTTCTTGAATTTTGTGAAACCTCCATCGCGTATCGCGATGGATCTTCTTCTAATCCAATGCGCAGCGCAATAGATACTTGAAATCCAAAATTTTTCATTCTAACCCTTGATCTTTCTTAATTTTTCAAAATTAGCCCAAAGTTTTCTTGATGTTACATGTGACAACATGTTGCCAGTTAGTATTGATTACGGCCTTGGCATAGAAGGCGAGAACATGAGAGATGGTAGTTATGTGAAGGTTTACTTTTGTTTTGTGGTTTATGAATATTGTTTATGGCTCGAGTGGTCATGGGCTGTTGGCTGTCGGTGGTGGTGGGTGTTAGAGTGATGAATGTTGTGGGTGGTGGACTGGGAGTGGTCGAGTGGATGGGGACGATTAAGGAGTCGGTGGGACAAATTGGAGGATGAAGGGACGGTGGTGGTGGGTGGGTGGCATGTTTACGAGATAGCGGAAAGGCGTGGGAAAGTTATCGTCTAAGAACCGATATGACGGAGGAAGGTATCTAAATCGTAATACCAGTTATACAATGCTCATCCTGTTTTACAATGTTCCACAACGAGACGGTTCCAATGCTGCTAGTTTGATTTCAATCGGGGTTCGTTTGATACCCTTTCTACCACGTCCTAATTTCAAAAGACTGTATTTGAACCGGTATATTGTGTTGTCATATATATAGGAACTGGTGTTTTACCTGGCTCGTTGCGGGCAGGTGGGTAAAACCCGATCGTTGATAAAGCTAAGCGCTATCGGTCCCAGACGTTGAGGCGGTAAGTTGATGCTAATTCAGTTGGTTTCGGTTACATGTGTTATGATACTAGAATTAAAAACCAAAAATAAAACAAAAAAAATAAAAAAAGAAAATTGAGGTAGGCCAATGGGGTGGCGTCGGTCGGTTTTCATTACGTTTGTTACGCTATCGGAATAAAAACAAAATGCGGTAAGCCAAGGCGAATTCGGGTAGTTTCCGTCGTGTTCGTTACAATAGCGGAACTTAAAAAAACAAAATTGTCATTCGACCGGTTTTCGTTACGGCATCGGAAGTAAAACAGAAAAAAAAAGAATAAAATGTGTGGACTAATACAGTTCCGCCATATAGTCCAATATATAGTCCTTGCGACACCAAACTTTTTAATTATATATAACATGTGTTATTTTCATTGAAATAAGTGAATTAAGTCTCCACCAAATGAATTATAACTCGAATGTTTTGATTAGAAATTGTCATCAATTAATTTAGCTTTTTCTTCTCATCCAAAAATTATATATTTTAGCTTATCCACAGGTCACATGCCTTGTTCTAACGTGATGTTATTATCAGATTTTTTCATGATATTCGTTATCATGATATATGGTGTAATGTGCAGCATGATAGTCTCAAATGTAAATTTATATGAATTTGATGCGGTCGGTTTAACGTGCATCATCAGCGTACACACAAAAAGAAAATTTAGCTCAACAATATCTTGGTGTATCATATGATGGAGTTAAGGGTTGAAGTCTTGAAATGTAGAGACTTGAATTTCAGGGATATTGTTAGAACTAATTACATCGAAACAGAAGGCAAGCGGGCAACAAGCTACGCCGCTACCCCTTTTTGAATTGCAAAACCCAATCTCTTAAAAACTATATTTGCGGATCTTGGAGTCATAACATTACTATGCATGACTAGAATTAAGAGTATATTAAATCTGTACGTGAATTGCTATTCTAAACAAATTCAAGGTACGTACGTACTTACGTACTTACAATGCATAAAATATTTTAAACACGCGTTATGGAAACAAATCAGAATTCCAATTTTAAAGCGCTCTCCCACCCCACAAACGCCATACTTTACTAACCACTATTTTATAATGTTCTGCGTAAAATATAGGAAATCATATGATCCTATATTTGAAAAATCAAACTAAAACTAATGGTCATTAGTTTGTTGTGAGCTATCGGATCATATTATTGCCTATATTTTATCCAGGGCACTACAAAACAATGGTATAGATATAAAAGGCTGGGTGAGGGGGACCTTAAAGATTTGGAATTGATTTATCTACTACATTATTTTACGTGAATCAATTGCTGTGTACTGCAATTATTGTTTAATATTTGGAATATATTTTTTCCTATATTTGGAATTAATTTATGTACTATTTTATTTCACTTAAATCATATGCTATGTACTGCCACTATTGTTGTGTTCTATCGGATGAACTTATTTACAATTATATTATAGAACAATTGTAGATAAACGTTTGGGATTTTGTATAATATTTGGAATCTGATTTATGGTGTATGCCACTACAGGGCGTCGCCCACCAACCGGCCTCTCACACAATCAATATTAGAGAGAAAAATCATATGTCTGAAAGTAAATCGGATTAGAAAATAATTAATGCGTTTTTGTGTTTAATGTATTTATTTTTTGTATATTCTTTAACCAAAAAAAACAACTGTAAGAGTCATCAATTTTCTTGTACTGATGGTTGAGAAGTTTTTAATCGTTAATGTGTTCACATGTAATACATTAAATTATTAATAATTAAACATATCAAAGCATTCTTGCTACTTAACAGGAGGCTTATTTTCTACCGGTTCATAGAAAAAACTTCAAAGAAAAATGAGTTCAGAAAATAAAAGAGAGAATAATAACTCCAATGACGAAGAAGTGGCTGCAATGGAAGAGATATGGAAACTTATTCTTGGTTTCACTCCCACGGCTCTTGTCAAGTGTGCCATTGAGCTTCGGATACCTGACATTCTTGAGAAACACAATCCCCGATGACACTTGCAGACCTTGCGTCCGAGCTCAAGTGTTCCGAGTCATTGTTGTATCGGATCATGAGGTTCTTGATCCATCATAAGGTGTTTCAAGAAAAACCAATATCTGAAACACTAGTAGGATACAGTCTAACCCCGATATCACGACTCCTAACGATGAATGGAAAGAATAGTATGGTTAATTTGATGCTTTTAGAGAGCACTCCTGCTATGTTAGCTCCATGGCACAAGCTAAGTGCTTTGGTTTTGGGTAATATATGCTCACCCTTTGAAGCAGCACATGGGACTGGTCTATTGGAATTTCTTGAAACAAATCCAGTTCATAGCAAGCTCTACAACGATGGGACAGCGTGTGACGCTAGGTTCGGGGTGAAGGCAGTGATAGAGGGTTGTCCAGAGGTTTTTGAAGGTGTAAGGACATTGGTGGATGTCGGCGGTGGTGATGGAACAGCTCTACGGTTGATTGTGGATGCCTGTCCATGGATTAAAGGGATCAATTTTGATCTCCCTCATGTGGTTTCTGTAGCTTCTACATCTGTAGGTGTGGAACATGTTGGAGGTGATATGTTTGATCATATTCCAAAAGCTGATGCTCTTTATTTGATGGTGAGTCCCATTATGTGAAGTCTTGGGGTCTATTTAACCTTTTAACTAACACAGTTTAACAAAAAAATTTAAAAGCATATATTCTAAACCTAATCTTATTATGAGAACACAAAATCACAATTGAAACAAAACAAACTCACACACATCCTAATTAATTTGGTATAAGTTAAATTGTTCGATGACTACTTTATTTTTAGCAGGATCAAGTAACAAATCGGGTACGTAACAAAATTTATAGTCTTTTTTTTATGATTGTAGAAAATATTTCATTGTTGGGCAGACAACGATTGCATAGCCATACTAAGAAAATGTCGGGAGGCTATTCCTTCAGATACAGGGAAGTTGATTGTTGTAGACGCGGTTGTGGGACGGGAAGAAGATCACGGGTTTAAAGATGTGGGATTGATGCTTGATATGGTCATGATGGCTCATACGAGTAAAGGCAAAGAACGGACCTCCAAAGAATGGTCCTACCTGTTTCAGGAGGCTGGATTCACTCGTTATGACATAAAACATATTCGAGCTTATCAATCTGTAATTGAAGTTTATCCTTGAATCTTGGTCCTCTTGTCTATTCTAATAATATTGTACTTGAAGAAAATAAGTTTTATTAGCAACATATCTTTTTTTATGTGTTTGTAATGTTTATTGTGCTAAAATAAAACAGGGATTTATGTGTTCCGTAACCTTTTTTTTATCATTGTTTTTATGCTGATTGCACAAACTATTTTAAATGACCTTTTGAAAATTTTAAACGATAATATTTTATCAAATTTGTATGATGTATCTAATGTTAGTTAGATTTGTTGGAAAAGAAAGGCTAGTGATCACAAATTGTTCTATAAATAATTTTGCAGATCTTACTGTTTCCATGTTAAACCAGTTACACCTAATCGGATTTTGAGCAAATTATTATGCTCAAAAATTAAGGAATGAAATTGCGTTTGTTCGGATTATTCCGTAGTAACAATGCCGCTATCATAGCTAGAGATTATATTTGCTAGTGTTTTGTTTGTTAAGGTATTACACACTAGTGCCATTGCTATATATACCATACCAGTTCTCTTTTATAAAACTAGTCGGATTCTTGTGCTTCGCAGGGGGCTCCTAAGTAGCACGGGAACGGGTACGGGACTAGGATACAGGGACGTTACCGGTACGGGAAACGACAAAAATCAAAAATCCAAGATATGGGTACGGAAAGGGTACGGCAAAAAAATTTAAAAAAAAATAATATATTAAACAAAGTTCAAAATAGATATGTATTGATGTAAAATGTGAATTCCAAAAACACTACATCAACCATAGGAAATTAATTGTCAATAAATATATATATATACACACACACACACATAATTTTTACGCTACCCCTGACCTGAAATTATTTTCTAGATCCGCCGCTGAACTTAAACGAAACCTAAGTTCATGTAACACGATATATTGTAAATTTTGTGTAAAATATTTCGCACCCATACAAAGATAATTCATAATACAATCACCATCATCCCGCATCCCACCGCCCCTCTCCCACCCTGCATCCCACCGTTCACAAACCCTTGTCATCACAGCACAACTCCAGCCACTGCCTCCTTCAATCACCGGCCTCTCCTCCGTCGTCGATTACCTGCAAGCCGGTCATCACCTCCAGCAGACAATCGCCCTCTACTGCCAGAGCCACAAGGGTTCTTTCCAATCGCTTTAAGCCGCCGTCAACTGGATTGGTCACATATCGAGGGCCCCGATGCACGATCGAGATCGGAACTTCAACAGCCAAGATTATCAACGACGAATTTCAAATTCTGGGCAAAATCGTAAGCATGCCAATTATAAACAAGAAGAACGGAACAGGGGTGGCTACGCAGGGGTTCGAAGTGCAAACCATAATTATCAATTGCTTAGACATGTAACAACGTCCGTTTTCATCACGAATTTTCCAAATGAAGCGACAGAATTAGTGTTGAGAACAAGATGTGAAGAATGGGGTAAGGTACTAGATGTTTATATATTACCTAGGGCTACAAAAATGGGAAAAAGATTCGGGTTTGTTCGCTTTATACATGTAGTGGATGTGGATCGATTAATTAACAACCTCAAAACTATATGGATAGGAAGTCACCATGTCTTTGCTGATGTTGCTAGAGAGAGTAGGAGTGAAAGACAAGATGTGAAAGTTGTTAAAGACAATCCTGGGATAAATGCGAAAGTGAATGGCGGTAAAAAAGTGGTGGGCATTAATCATAATTCTTATGCAGAAGTGGTAGCAGGGAAGACCAGTAATATTAACAAGGAGGAGGAAATCTCAACAGGATTGGATTCGAATAATCGGATGAAATCGGATGCTAGTTTAAAAACCTTGAAATTTGATAAAGGTGCTTTGTTGGTAATGCCAGATTCGAGTTGTAGTATATTGGCAAAAGTGGTGGACATTAATAGTGTAGAAAAGCTATATGTCATTCTTCATAAAGAAGGATTTAACAAGCTGAACATGCAATACGTTAGAGGAAAATGGGTGTGGATCGAATTTCGGGATAGTACAACTTGTGCTAAATTTAAACTTTGCGAGGCTGTGAAGGTTTTTTTTCAAGATATACAACAAATTTCTAAGTACTTCAAAGTTCCAGAACGAGCGGTATGGATCGAAATTGAGGGTAACCCGTTATGTGCTTGGACGATAAACGCTTTTAAAAAGATAGCCGAGGTTGGGGAGAGTGTATGATGATAGATGATGAAAGTGAGGAAAGTTTGTCAGTGGGAAGAATATGCATTATAACTAAGGTTCAAGAGTTGATAAATGAGAAAATGGTGGTGCTTGTGGATGAGAAGCCCTTTCAGATCCAAGTAAGAGAAACATGTGGGTGGAAGCCTAATTTTATTATGCCATCAGATACAGACGAAGAAGATACGGATCAGTCTTCGAATGCAAGTGATGCTGAAAAAAATGAAACGGATAACAGTATGGAGGAGGATGTTCAAAGTGATTGGATGGAAAAAAGGGTAGTAAATGATGACCCATTTAATCTAAATAGTTTTATTTTTGGCGAAAAACATAATGTAGAGGGGAAGGGAACGATGATGAGGTTGTAGATAAAGACATATCATTATCAAGACCACCGGGATTCGAGGGGTTTAATGGGTTTGAAGATAAAGAAAACAAGATGGGGTGCGAAGGAGGGTCTTTAAAGGTAGCATCTGAGTCGAGGGTAGGGAAACCTTAGGGTCGGTAGGTTTAAATTCTAGTGGTCGTGATTATAGGGGAGGAAGGTAGGAGTCCAAAGACAAATGGTGGATGTAGCGAATTGAAGACTCGTTCGGACATTCGAGAACCTTTCAAACTGAGTAATTCAAAATTAGAGAAATCGTCTTCTTCAAGGACAGAGGAGTTTGATTTGAGAAAAGTCCAAAAAGAAAATAAGGTCTCAAAGAAAAAACACGGTAAAAAATCTAAACATGGCAGGTCTATATTTAATGAGTTATTAAGAATTATCGAAATTGGGAATGCGATGGGGTATGATTTGAACGGAAGCAAAGAAGATTTGACAAAAATTTTTATTAACAAGGATGAGTGAAACGATGGTTGACAAATGAATATTTTATCTATAAATGCATGTGGGAGCGGGGATGTGGATAAAAGAAAACGAATTAAAAAGCTTTGTTGTAAATTCGGAGTGAATTTTTTAGCTCTTCAAGAAACTCGCATGACTAAATTGAAGTTGCATAAAGTGAAAATGATGTGGGGAAATGTTAATTTTGATTATGCATTTAGTTCGGCTCGTGGTCGTTCCAGAGGAATGCTGTCTGTATGGGACAATTCAGTTTAGTAAAATGAAATATTTCTTGTTTGAACAATTTCGTGGTGGTGGAAAGCGAATGGGTGATCTTGGGGCTTAAATGCTTTATGGTGAATGTTTATGCTCTGCAAGATGAAATGGAGAAAAGGGTACTTTGGCAATCATTGTTATCGTTTATTAATAATAATCCGGGTCATTACTTTATAATGGGCGACTTTAATGCGGTTCGGTTTGAGCACGAACGAATGGGCACAACTTTTTCCAATAGGGTGACCAGGTATTTTAACGATTTTATTTCGGAGGCTTCTTTGACTGATATTCCTTTAGGAGGTTTTTATTTTACTCGAGTTGATGCTACTGGGAAAAAACTGAGTAAACTTGATCGTTTTTTGTTATCGGCTGACTTAATTTCTAGGCTTCCAAACATGGAAGCAATTGCGCTTGATTTATCGATTGCGGATCATCGTCCGATTCTTCTTCGTCAAAGTAAATTGAATTTTGGCTCGATACCTTTTAAGTTTTTTAATTCCTGGATGGAGAAGGATGGTTTCGAAAAGTTGGTTATAGAAGATTGGAAAGTTAAGCCTGTGATGCATTCTTCGAATGGTTTCATTGTTTTTAAAGAGAAACTAAAAAAACTGAAAGTGGCGACTAGAGGTTGGGGTGTCGATCAAGTGAAGAACGAAGAGGCAATTTTAGTGAACTTTTCAAATCGTCTTGCTGATATAGATAAATTGGTGGATATGGGGGCAAGCTTGGAGGAGTTACATATGAAAGGCGAAGTATTTTGAAAGAAAAAAGAAAAATAGAACAAGATAAAATGTTAGAGGAGAGTCAAAAGGCTAAAGAAAAATGGTGCGTGGAGGCGGATGAAAACTCAAAGTTTTTTCACGATATCATTAATCAAAAGAGAAGACATCTATCGATTCGTGGTATAAAAAAAGATGGAGTGTGGATTGACAAATCAGAAGATATAAAAGAAGTTTTCAAAGAATTTTACAAGAAAAAATTTAAACAAGTGGACGGTGTTAACGTTAGTTCTAGAAGTCAATTTTTTAAATCTTTATCTGAGGAAGAGTCGAGATATTTGGAAACAGAGTTTACTTTTGAAGAAATAAAAGAGGCTGTGTGGTCGTGTGGTAGTCAGAAATCTCCGGGTCCAGATGGTTTTTCTTTTGGATTTGTTAAACGGTTCTGGGAATATATCAAAGATGACATCTGCAAGTTTGTTTCAGATTTTTTTCGGACAAGTAACATTCCTATCGGGTGCAACTCTTCTTTTATCACCTTGATTCCCAAGTTGGCCAGTCCTTTGATTGTGGAGGATTTTAGGCCAATTAGTTTGATAAATTTACAATACAAAATTATTGCTAAACTATTGGCAAATAGGCTGGCGAAGGTGATCAATTCTGTCATTAGCACTGAACAATCAGCATTTATTAAAGGAAGACTGTAACAACCCGGCTAAAGCGGAAACGCCTGAGTGTTACATACAGATTGCTCAAACACGCGTGACACTATTTGGTGACCATAATAACATTATTTCATTTAAATCTTCACGTAACACAAGTTTATCAAATAATACAAGTTGTAACAAATAAATAAACAAATAATAAGTTGTTCTTTGAATATCCTATAGCATGCTATGTGTCTTCTAACTTTCATCATCATATCTTCCACCTGTAACATGTGTATAAAATAAAGTCAACTATGAACACAGCTGGTGAGATTCCCATAGTTTGATATACTACGTAAAATCATACAATTCATGGACAAGTGATAAACGAGCAAGTAAAGTCCTTTCCATTTGGTATCAACCAACGTACTAGGGTAATCGCGCAAGTAAGGTCCTTTCCAGTTGGTAACAACCAACGATCTCAGATAATGAGGCCCTTTTCCACTCGATACAATGGACCTGAGTGCAAATCGGGGCGTATGATCATACTTATTAAGACTACCACGTGCAAGTAAATTCGAGCAAGTAATCAAGTAACACACAAGTCCATATAGCGAATTGTAGTTAGTAATCGAAATCATAATACTTGAATTTGTAATAAATACATATGCCACCCCAAAATATGAAATCGTTTAAAAAGGGGTTGTGAGAAACTCACCTCGAAATCGAAGATAAACTTTGCAATAAAAACTGAAACCATGATAACGGAACCGAAGCATTCAAACGTCACGAACTATGAATGAAAATACAAATAAAATCAAGACTAGCTACCGGGATTTAATTAACTTTGATTTTAGATATGTTGCACTATTTTAATATGTAATTTAATATTATTTTGAGTTTTCAACAGATTCTTAATGGCATTTTTAACTAACTAAATATTATTTTAATTTATTTTTGATCAATAACTTAACCCAATTATGAGAAATATGATGTTTGCGTATTACGGGTTCTAAATGATAGTTTTAACTTGAATTATAAAGGTTAACGAAATCGAATAAAGATATATTTAATGGTTTAACGAATTATTATTACCGAATTGAAGTTTAACGGCATCAAGGCTAACGAATCTAATATTAAAGTTGCAACGAACTATATTATTTAAAATATTACTTCAATTAATAAATTATTTTAAATATGAGAATTTAATTATTTACGACGCACGGATTTTATCTTAAAACGTTTATTTTAGAGTTTATAAATATTAATGACTAAAAGAATTATAAAGTGAACGAAATGCAAATAAATATAATAAATAATATAATATTATTAACGGGTTTGAGAAACGAAACAAAAAGTTGTATGTTCGAATTAATATTATAAGAAATTTAGTTTATAATAAATTTTATGATTTTATTTAATTTATTTATTTATAACAAACTAGTATTAAAAGACAAGCCTTAAAGAAAACAAAGTATTTAAGACCTCACCCGGGTTCGAACACGGGTCCTGTAGGTCAGGCACAAGTGAGTCAACCAGTTGAGCCATAACAGAAATTATTTTATTTACACTTTAACTCAAGTTCATCTTCATCACTATACAAACCCTAGATCCAATTCTGTTAGTCTGGTCCGTGTTCGTTTAAATTACGATAGGGCTTTTGATTTATGGCTTACAACGATCAAAATGCACATAACAAATACCTGCAACTGTCATGATTCGGCGATACCAAGGTTTGGCCGGAATGAACTTGAAGGATTAATCATGGATTGCAGAGAGTGTTTTAGAAGAAAGAATGATTATGAACGAGTTTAGTTTTAGTTAAGAAGCCTATTTATAATAGTAATTGAGTCGTATGGCGTTTAATGGTGGTTAATTGGTTTTTAAGGATTCCGGCGATGATTCCGGGAATTAATATGCACGGTTTTAAACTGATATAACGCGTTATGCTCGCTTATTATTGTTTACGGTTACATTCTAAACGGTTTACGGAATTTAATTTGGCCAATAAGCGAGATTGGTGGAGGATTTGAAGTTCGCCGGAAGCTGGGTCTCCTCGTCGGACGGCGGCCGGAAGTTATTGTCGGGAAAACAAGAAGCATGGTGATGATGGCTGAATGTTATCAATATATATTGAATTTACACTTTGGTCACTCATCTTTAAAGTTGTTTTAAGAGTTAATTTAAATTATAATTTCAATTTGAACATTGTACTTTAGATTAAGATAAAACTTGGAATATAAGTTATAAAGCTGGGATATTTTCGTGTAATATCCGGATAGTTTGCAATTCATTTAAATAAAAAACTTTAAACTTCGGAGTTCTTTAATTGAATAAAATGAAAAAAAGAAAACGAACGGACGGTAAACGTAAATCATCGTGAATATTATATTAATGATGAACGTTAAACACGAATACAATAAAGCGATGAAATGGTTCGGTTTAGCGAATACGAATACGTATACCAAAAATGACGAATGTCATATAAAATACGCGAAACGAAACTTGAGATTTATAAATAACATTATAATAAATATAGTTATATATGTTTATAAATGAAACCGAAAATTCGAAATGGGTCGGTTTTCGGGTTTGAAAAGTAACGAATATTACAAAGACAAATCCTGGATGGCCCTCTTA